>NC_045687.1:7949146-8255300 GCF_003331165.1 Xiphophorus hellerii
TTTGAATCTGTTTAAAAAGTTTCAAAAGTTTATCTATGCCTTCCATAAATGTTTGACTTTAAATGAACAGTGCAGAACTTTCTAGAGCGCTGGTTCTAAAGTGATTTACATTCACTCATTCAGTACTGCATTGTAGGGTTGTTACACTATGTGGTGTTATATTCATTTTAATCAATGAGCTTATTAAACATAATAATAATAATAATATATATAATAATTTCTGATTTAATGAGTACCAAATGTAATGTGTGAATGACAAAGCATGTCAAAAACTCCTAACCTCAAAATGTTGAAGATGGAAGAGTGCAGTTATCTAGTCTATTTCATGTTCAAGAGCTTTCTTGCCTCTGAAATGAGCAATAACCAAATTTTACAGTGACAAGGAGGAACTACTTAAAGCCTAAGAGCTTTTTATCTGTCACATGAATGAAAAGAAAGATTTTTTTTTTTTTTTTTACTTCAGTCTCCTCTAGCATAATCACATGAGTCTCTGTTTGGCAGAGTAAGGGAAGAAAAAAGAACAGAAGACGTGGGGAAGAGACAGGTTGGCTCATTAATCGCCAGAAGCAAGAGTTTTATGAACAAAAGTCATGTGGCCTGTGTGGGCACATGACTTCTGTTTTTTCTGCTGTATGCAGGTTCTTTGATTTGCACTGGGTCTCGAATAATAATGAGCTATTCAATCTCTCTGGTTATACATGTAGTGTGCTCAGCAGTTCCCCTTTCCCTTCACTGGCAGCATTGTTGACAGGTGGTCTCTGTGACTTGCCTCTGCACATTGGTCATTTGAAGGATCATTCCCTTGGTCTGCTTGGAGATCACCTGGGCTTTACTCTGAATTAATGAGTGGGTTCTGTGTTCCTCCTGGCTCCAGAGTAATCTATCAGCATAAATCTCCTATAACAAGATTGAAGAGTTACAGCCCATCAACGTAGAGGTGCTCATAAATAACAGGCTTCAAACCCTTTGGTAAAAACAAGAAGAAAGCACACACAATACTCTTCCTTGTGCAGCAAACAAACTTAATTGCTTGTTTTCTGTAACTACATTTGAATATACATGTGGAAAATAGCTGTGAATGAAATATACATAAGGCAGATAAATAAAAAATACTCTTGATATTGGTTGTAGTAATCAAATTTTACCACATGCAGTTAGTTGGTCCCAGAAAACTGGTTTAACCAAAAAGTAGGAGAGCAATGAGAGTCTTTAGCTCCTAAGAGGGAGTAAAAATGTGCAAAGTTGTGGAGCTGCCACAAATAAATTTATATATATTGTTATTCATGGAGAGTTGAATGCTGCTGGTTAATCAAAACCCTGGAGTCTTTTAAATCCATACAGTTTGCCCTTGGCTTTCAGTTACAGATGTCCTTAAGGTATTAATGTTAGACATTGAGAACAAAATCGCTGAGTGTCACAATGGAGTGTTTAGAAACACATTAGTAATATAGATTTTTACAATGTTGTTGGTGAGAGTAGGTCTGAAAGCGCAGGTCTCATAACAATCATCATAAACATTGTGTTTAAGACCGATATGGAAGATTTTTGCAAATAACTTTGACTAAACCAGTTTGAAACCCCAATTACTATAAAAACATGAAATTATTAAAATCATTACCTTTAATTTACATATATTTTATGTAATGTGTGACAGACATATGATGCAATTGAAAGCTGAAAATTGAAAATAACAAACCCTTGTCTTCTTGGTTAGAGAATTGATCAGTTATGAAATACAATATTTTTTAGCCAGTAGCAATTTCTTTTATGGACAAATGGTTTAATGCCCAGAGCAGCTTAGTTTGGGGGATGCTATGAGCATCCATTTTCATCTATCCATCCATTTTCTATTTCCTCTTGTCCATGCAGAGTTGCGGGGGAGTTGATGCCTAACTCTGAGTAACAGGCAGAGTGCTCCCTGGACAGGGCGCCGGTACATTACAAGGCACTTTATGAACAGTTAAGGGAAAAATAGAAGATACATGCCAGTTGTACCTAGGATAAGTTTTTATTGCTGATTTATATGTACCACCAGTAGGTGCTAATTTCCCTCTGTCATTGTGTCCTGGGGTAAGACGCTTCACCCGCCTTGCCTGCTGATGCTGCTCAGAACGGCCTTGCTTTGCTCACACTGCCCTGGGCAGCGGTAGCTACAACCCAGTACTTTGCTTGTGACTGATTTCATGTTAAAGAGTCTTTTTAGGGTCATGAAAAGTGTGATGCAAGTCTGATGTAATTTAATTCGATTCCTTTCTTTTCTATTGCTAGGTAGTTCTAGAGATATGCAGATATATCTCAGTGCGTCCCAGTAAAACAATTCCCAATTTGAATCTGCCAAATGTTTTAACCTGTAGTTTATTAGCTTGTTCTATCACCCTCCAAAACAGCTTCATTTGAGCTCAGTCTGTTAATTATACCAGTTATTTGAGCTTTGATCTTTAGAGCTGATCTCATTTTAGAGCCAACTGTAGATACGCTCTTCCTCTAAGTCGATCGCCCATATCCAATTAGGCACTGAATTTGACAAGGGCTGAAGAACTTTGGTGTTTGCTGTCTTGGAGTACTTTAAGTTTAGGGTTTGCAAGCGGTGCAAACGACTGATTTTTTGATCTTCTTTACTGAACTTTGCTGAAAAGATGACAGAAAGAGTACTTGCAGGCAAACAGCAATTGATCTCACACAGATTTTACATGTTATAACAATGTCTGGAGGAAAGATCATTAAAATCCTTAGGGAATAAGCACAATTTACTTTCTTTCCCAGAGTTATTATTAAGCTCCTTTTCTGTATTAAAAAAAAAACAAGCTGAATTTTACCAAAGGATCAAGTGAATCTTTAGATACAGTCCTATGTATTAAGATTTCCCACATACGTTTAATTTTGCAGTTATTAAGCAAACCAAAATGTACAGTATGTTACAACTACTAGGGGCACAGTAAACATGTGTAGTCATGTATATTATTAAACAAAAATATTGGTTTTACATGCATGCTTTGTGCTGTTTATAAAATGCATTACAAGTCATTGCTGCCACTAATTGTGTTTCCTCTCTGTTCATTTTGTAATATGCCTGGCCCTATTTATATATTTTTTATTTCTCATAGAAATTCAATTAAACTCATACTAAATGTAATTCATATTAATTGAAGTTATTCAGGGAGTTATTGTAGGTGGTGATAACTGTTTTGCAGGAACAATCTATTGTAGCAGTCTGTATTACAGCACATTTGAAGAAGCCCCTGACTAAAGACACTGTTTTCCCAAGACAGTCTAGAACTATAAGCTCAATGGGAGTTCATCTCCTGGATGGAGCCACTGACATCAATATTACTTCAATAATCTCTCCTGATTTGTATTTCCCATATAGAGTACTCTTGGTCTGGTGCTTCTTTGCTTAGTTGTGTTTTCATAGACAAAGTCAAAAGCAGAACTTTTTAAGTTATTTATGCTTTTCTGCTCCATACAAAACAATTCTACATCAGTGTTTGTGTGTAACCATGTTTAACTGTTTTCCAGGTTGAACCATTGGTAAAGGTATTGATGTTTTTATTGTTGTGTCCTTTTTATTTATTTAATTATTTTTTAAACAAATTATGCAGGGCTTAGTGATGCTGTTTGTAGCCATGTTTCTTTTTCCTAAACAGATCACAACTACTATGAAGCTTTTGTTATGAGTGACTCAAATGAAGCTGTATTGGCAGTACTTTTGTTTTTTAAAGAGTAACTGAAGAATTTTGGTTTGGTGTTCCCATCTGTTGTTCAAAAGTATTCATCACAGCAACAAACCAAAACTGATGCATTCAGTTTCTTCCTTTCATTTCCCTTACAGACAAGTCATTTACAAAAGAAAAGAAGCAAGAGTGACACCACAAATAGCCTACCAACTGTGATAAGTGCCCAAAAAGTATAAATATGTGTTGAGAAATTGTAAAATGAGTTTGGTGGATTTCACAGAAAAAGTAGTTATGACAGCTTGACAGATGGTGTTCACTAGGACTCATTCTAGCATCTTTATTCCATTTACAATAATTCTCAGCAGTTTATCAACTGCAGAATCTGGCCCCCTAAAAGTTTTTGGATGTAGTCCAGTGCACCTGTTCACTTGTCTGTATTTACCGACTGCTGAATTGGATTTCAATAAAGCTTCAAAAAGTGATGAAATATTTTATTTTTGTGATGTTTCTGAATTTTATGGGTGGAGGTCTAGCTATTTGTGATTAGTTATAGTTGTTACTGGGCATCACATCAATTTTACTTATGCCCTGGCTTAAGTAAGATGATTTAATTTCTTCACAAGCGAGTAAAATTAAATAAAAATCAAGAGAGGACATTGAAAAAGTTAATGTAGCTGTTTACTGCACGTTAGACAAATGCAGAGGGGAAAATTATTATTGAACACTTCAATTTTTTCCTTAGTCTGAATATTACTTATGGGGCCATTGGCATAAAATTCTCAACAAGTGCTGCCAACAATCCAAGTAATCCCCATATGCAAAGTAATAATAATAATTAAAAGTAGTCTACAAATGAAGTACTTGGTAAAAAATTGAATTGATGCAGTACACACTTACAGAAATGTATTAAATGCTTTATGGAAAATAACTTTTTGCAAATAAGAAGTTTAACATATCTTGACAAAAGAAAACCTAGTCTTATGCTTTGATCAGATGTGAAATGTTTTGAGAACAGGCATAAGAAATTGATAAGTTGGGTTGGGATGTGTTGACAGCTGGAATTAAGTGAATGGGTTGATGAATTAGGAGGAAACATTGAAAGAACAAAAGGACCAGGAAAATTAATAAAGCACTGACCAATGAAAAAGAATAAGAATTGATGAGGGGACAATTTTAAAAAAATGACAAACAAGGCTTAATGAGTGAAACAAGCACTTTACATTTGCCAGGTTATTATAGGATTTAACTTCATTAGTTTTTGCTAAAACTGGCTGGACGGGGCTTCAGGGATTTGCAGCTTTGCCTCGCAACTAAACGATTCTCTATTCAAATGTTGTCTGGGAGGTCGTGCTGCAGGGTTTCTGTTTTTTCTGGAGTACTGTGGTTTTCTCTCAATAAAAAAACATGCATTTTACTTGCCAACTGTACATTGCTCATTAGTGTGCATGTATGTATGTGCTGGGAAATGGAGTCTCCAAATGAGAGGTTAGAGACCCGTTCATGGTGCATCGCACCCATCTGCTTTTTACTCCTGGGAAAGGAACCAGTAAAATGCTCCTAAATATTGTTCTCTGGTAAAAAGACTACTCTAAGGTGAAACCATCATTATTTAAAGTTTTAAGTTTTAAATGAGATCAGTTAATCACTCAGACATTGCTGCCTTTTCTGCCTTCACTATGTTAAAATTTGTGACCAGGTGTCCATGACGACACATCTGCTGGATGAAGAATTGATATCCAAATTAGTCTGACAAGTGTGACCATCACTAAAGGAGAGGCGGACTAATGGTGAAGCTTCCATTAGTCCACCTTTAACAGCTGTCAACTTGATGTATATTAAACGACATAACACAATACCTAAAAGACATTATTGTAAATATTATCATATGCATAAGGCATAAAGGGAGCTGTGGTGAATGGGGAAAACAAGATTTCATTCTTGAAATAAATATATCAAACGAGAGATTCAGTTCCCAAGGAAGCTATAAATTAGTATTTGATCTGCAGTGTAATTTTCTAATTAGATTTAATTATGTTAAAGCATGAATTTCTCCATTAATGATTTAGAATAGCATGACATGTCTTGGCATATGTTGGAGAACATTCTCAAGTGTGTATTTATTTGTAAATACGGGAATGATGGACATGAAAAATAATCACCTACTCTCTCTGCCATCAGTCTGGCATCGCTACAACATATTTCAGCTGTGATTTGGCTCTGTGATAGATCCACCATGGTGTCAGTTTGTTGGAAAGGCTTCAAAAATGAAGTTTTAAATTAGCCCAAGTAAAAGCATATGTTTGAGATTCATTTAAATGTGCAACACAAAGCCTTGTTACATTTTTGCCTACTTACATAAACTGACAATTGAGGGGCCCATGGTCCCTTTGTGGGAGGTGCAGAAATCCATAGCACATGCAAGCAATCTGTTCCCATAGCAATTAGTCAAGCATTCACCAAATTTGAAAGTTCTGCAAAGTATCTGTTTCTTTTGATTTAACAACAAAGTTCACACAAATTATTATTATTTTTTTTTTAGATGTTGCTTTAAATATATACAGAGTTTCACAAATGTTGTGATTTAGTCTGTCATCAGAACTATGCTAACCATGACATCATCATCTTTTGTGCTTTCCTAAATTGTTTAATTGTACAGTAGCCTTAGTGTATGGAAAAATTCAATTTGAATAAAAAAAGAAAAAAAAATTCCAACTGAGGACAAGGTCTGATTTTTATATCAGATAATTAGAAAAAGTAATGATGTGTCCTTTTGTACAATCTAATGTCAGCTGTAGATGGCCAAAGTTGAAGGCCGTACATTAGACCTAAAGTAATTTGCTTTTTATATCCACTTTTATGCAAATCATTCAATGTACACTCAACAAATAATTTCACACAATCTTGAAACTAAGCTATTATCATTGTAAAAATAATTTTAAAAAGTGTTACAATCATAATAAAGATACTGACTTTGCTGTATGTGCACCCTTAACTTTATTTCACAGTACTTTGTCTGAAAGCAGATAACATAGTTTTAAGAATTAAAAATAATAATAAAAAAACACATCTTTGTGCTCTTGTTTGTTTTGATGCACTCAAACAATTGTTGCACTCTCTATATGTTTTCCTCATCACTTTGAACTCTTATTAGACACAGAAGTGCTACAATATGCAATATAAAAAACATGGTTCTAAGTAGCTAAATAAACTAGAACCCTGACAGCTCTTGAAACATACTGAAATGTTTTTTATAAAAATAATAAATGAAGATTTAACAACAATATAAACATTAGAAATAATACAACAATTTACACTTTTACTTAAATCTCAAAAAATTTAAGGCGGTTGAAATATTAAGTCAGACACCCATTTAACAGAAAACAAGGTAAATAAGACATTCACATCAGGCTCATGAATGTTTCATCATAGAGTAAAATAATAATATCATGACACATTTAAATGAGATGGACAGAGTCATGTAAGAGAAAATGTACAAATGGGTTTGAAATACAAATGCAAACAATCAACTTAATAATGTTTCTGAAAAGGTTCTTAACTCATGTCTGAGAACTATACATAACTTGTACACACATGTCTGGCATGCTGTTTTGTTTATTAATCCATTAATTAGATTGTGTATTATGTTTTAATCTGGATGGACCTCAGGTCACTGCGTAATGTTACTCTAGCCAGAGTTTAGAGGGAAGTTGGAGTTTCTTTTTAAGAAAGCAGGGTAAAACTGGAATCAATGTTTTTTACTGTTACTTTATTGTCTGTTACTATATTTAATAGCGTGGTAATAACCACAATGGAATCTAATAAAAGTCACAATAAATGTATTCAAGTGTTGAGCTATAAACATCAAATTAGTTTTAAATAATTTAATATATTTTTTTTACTTTGGTGTCATGAGGTTGGAATAGTTAACACTACGGCCAAGTAGCAGAGAATGAGCTAAAATTTGATTTTAAACAATTTGAGCTTTGATAACATTTAAATTATTTTTTCTTTCAAATGTGAGTAAATAGGTTGCTATACAATGTATTTTAATATGTTGAAGCAATGATGAGAAAGATATTTAGCTCCTTTATACATGTTGACATTGCAACAATTCATTATGTGACAGAACATATATTTCTTAAATGTTATTAACTATGTGATGAATCATCATGAGCCTTGTTGGAATAAAATATATAAACATCTTACAAATAAAAATATTGAAATAACATATTTACTTAAAAAAAAATCATGATTTATAAATTCACAGCCATTAAGTCAGAGGATTCAGTTTCACATTCGAAAACTATACTTTAGCATGTTGATGTGTGCCTGGTACTTTGCTTTCATAATATACAAAATGATTTAACAGCCTAAGCAGATAAAATTCACATTAAACTTCTCAGCAAGCAACAAGGCCAATCTGAATAACAAACTATCTTCGTTCCTGTATACGATCACCTATTATGCAATATAGCAGGCTGGAAGAAATATTGAAGCAAAAGAAAAATAAAAGTGAAATCCACAAGAGATAATAGCATGATTCAAAAATCTTTTTGAAAATACATGGAAAAAGCTGCCATAGACAGATCAGAATATGTATCTGTTACATTCATCTATTGGGCTCCCCTGCAGGGCAGCTTTCTGTCTACCTAAATAATGACAATGTACAGCTGCCTTTCCATTGGAGTCTTAATGTTTTACAGCAGGCTTTTAAGTAAAATCCTGTTTCTGAATACAACGGTTTCCCAATTTGTAAATTTAAAGGAGGAGCTTATAAAAATAAATAACTAAAATTATATTGCTCTACTACTGTATGGTAATTTGATCCCCAGACTAGGCAGGAAAGTTGTAAACATTTTTAGCTTTTTCTACTTTGGTACAAAAGATACAAATGGCGGTTCATGGAACAGAAACACAGACGTTAACATCAGCATGTTCTATACTGCATTTTTGCCAGTAGGGTGTATTTCAGGAACCAACCAGTAAATACTGCACTTTGTGATTCAGGGAACTTAAAAAAACTGAATCCATCTGAATCATGTAAAAAGCTCAAAACTGAATGAAAAATAACAAAAATATGACTGGTGGAATTCTTTGAATTTACTTTAACACTAGAACCGCAAAGAGGTCATTTTTACTCCTTATACATTCTCAGCTCTTAGTAAGACTTGAATCCACGGTGTCTACTACTTTATGGCTTTTACTAAAATGTCCCTCGTTAGCAATGCATTAGTTATGGGATATGTATGATATGGGAGAATGAATATTTTACCTTTTAACCAAGGACTGCAAAGTAAGTAATTAACATAAACGGTATCAAATACAGTGCTCATTATATTTGCCTAAAAGACAATAAAACACTCTTGCCATATTACCCATGTGTGAGTAAAGTCCAGGACAAATCTCCATTAGCCATAAACTGCTGGCTCACATTCACTATAGCAGACCCAGTGGATCTTCTTCTGGGGCTGCTTGCATGTTTTCTATTCCTAATTTTATTTTTGAGCTCTGCAGATTACTTGACTGCATTGTGTACATCCTTGGACCATCACAAATTGGCTTCTGTAATTTGCCAATAAAAGAACAAGAACTGTGCAATAACCCAGAAAGTTGGTAAAAAACCAAACCACAAATCCAGTCTATATTTGGCTTTGTCTTTGTTTAATAAATTATTAAACATTGTGGAATCTGCTGTGCATTTTTGGCATTTAAGATTATATTCGGACAAATATACAACCTAGTAAAGACTGGATCAGATATGAACTGTCACATTAGAGTTTAGAAGGTGTATTTTCTTTCCATTTTTTTTTACTTTGACTGCATCTATAAAACAGCATGGGGACTGATTTTGAAGTCAGTCTTTGTAAATGTGTGAAGGTAACATTAATCTAAAAATATTTTTCATCAAAAATGTTATTTCCCTTTCATAGCATTTTTATTCCTCTGTTTATTTATTTATTATTTTTTTTGTTTGTTGTTTGATTAATGTCTTCATTCCTTTGCTAAATTAAGAAAAACACAGAAGAGATATTGGACATGATATTAGAAAATTTTTTGGATGATGTATAAAAAGGGAGTTCTGCGTTACTACTTATCAAGTATGATTGAAAATGTGTGCCTGATGCAATTTCATACAACAAATTGGCGAAATAGTTTTTCTCCATACAGTTAATAAAACTATTAAAATGATCATAATACAATTTGTTGAAATTTAATCTGTCTCATTTTTAAGGCTGCTAGAAATGGGGATAAAACCTATGGCAGTTCTGAGGAGTACTGGAACGACTGCGGTTCTAGGGCTAAAGTTAGACGTTAACAAATTATTTTCAAAAGAGACAGCAGTCAGTTTGATAAACCTGATTCATCTACTAATACTTCACCATTTACACAGCAAACATTTCAAATATAGAAACCCATATCTGTACACATTTTTCAATTAAATATATGCAAGGAGGAAGAAAAAAAAGTGTTCTGCTTGTGTGGGTCCCAATAGTTCCTCAAAAAATTTTAAAGTTTCATTTTCTTCATATAGTAGATTCATATTACACAACAGCAAATCCACTGTCACAGGACTTGGCCATGCGATACCCAAAAAACCTAATATCCATTGTAACATATATATAATTAATTTGCAATCTATTTTTTCCAAGATGAATGCTTTAGATAATAAGAGAAGTTTTAGAATCCTTGTCTCATCTTCTTCACAGTCAAAAGAGAGTGTGATATACATGAAAGATTAGTTAATTATGGTAGAGAAGTATCCATTGATTCAAATGTCAAATGATGTTCTTGTGTCATTTTAGCAACAGAAGGTCCATTTTAAAAACACCTAGATGAATTATGATTTATGTTGGGCTGAAACGCCTTTCCAGTAGTCTAATATGTCATGCAGGTCCTCATCCTTTGCAAACTGAACTTTCTTACGCAGAGCATGGCCGGCAGCCATGTACTCCTCATCTTTATGTCGCTTGCGGTGGAGTCTGAATCGCTCCCAGATGCTGTGTGAAGGTTTGCAATAGTATTCAGGGCTGGATGAGTAGCTTAGATTGTGATACTGAGAGGACATCTGGGAGTAGGCTAAGTCTCTGGACCGGGAGTGCGTAAGGGGTTCCAACAGCTTGTGGCTATCAGGTCCTTCCAGCTCCTCTATCTGAGCATCGGGATATGAATGCCGGTGGTCACTGTACTGGCGGATCTTATCTGCCTCCGCCCTCAAGATGGCTGCAGCAGGTGTTACTGTAATGATGCTCTCTCCTGTTGGGGAGGTTTTCTCTATGTACTTGGAGTCGGAGCGATAAGGCCTTGGGCTTCGCATGGGCCCGCCTGTGGCAGTGCTGGGCCTCTTTGGCGAGACATCAGAGCTTCTATGCCTCTGAAGAGAGTGATGGTAGCTGTCCTTATACACTGGGGAAAGAAGGCCAGGGTTACTTTGGGGGTGCTCTGATATTAGAACCAGTTGGGGCTCTGCTGTCGACACTGCTCCAGATTTAACTCCTTGAAAAGAAGTTGATTCTGATTTTAGGGCATCTATACAGTTGTTGATTATCTGATTGACTTTATCGACTTCTTTTGCAATTGTGGAAATCTCTGCCACTGATCCTTGACTGTTCCCAGCCATTCCCATATCACACTCTCTGCGCTCATGATGATCCATGCTCCGGACATCCATGTAGTTCCCCTTCATCATTTTTGGAGTCTCACTTATCTCTTGAAACTTGTACTGCTCAATTTCACTTGCAGATGGCAGGTAGGGCATACGGGCCATGCTCTCTCCAGTCAGCAGCTGTTTCTGTGACATTCGAGAAATAGTCCCTCCTTCTAGTTCTTGCCCATACTTGAGTTCCATTATATTTTTCTTAAGACTTCCTGATTTTCTTTGCTTTTCATCTTGTTGACGCTTCCTTCGCAAACAATAATACACAATTCCCAGAAAAATCACCATGCTAAAAAGGCAGCCCAAAATAGTCATAATATAATGAGTAGCAGTTGCATTGTTTACAACTCTGTCTTTTCCATTCCAAGGGCCAGTGGAGAATGTCAGACATGTGTGATTTTGTTTCAGAGAATTGCGTTCTGAAGTAACACAGACTGTGTAGTTGGAGTGGGGTTGAAGGTTTTTAATCTCAACATCTTCCTGTACTTTATAGAGCCTGTCCAGGTTTGTGAAAAAGTTGTTGTTGTAAAGAACCAGAAAATACAGCTTCTTGAAGGGATCAGGAAACTGAACTGTAACGGTAGCAACTGTGTTTGTTACTGCCTTTAGATTCATCACAGGGGTTCCCTGCACCTCGTTTTCAGTTGTACCAATGGTTGTGTCATCTGGTTCTGTGCCTGAGGAACAGTCTTCCAGCCCACAAAGTGTTGAGTCAGGTGGTAGTGTTGTGGACTCCATAGAGACAGTAATAAATGGGGTCACGTAGTCATCGGTACACACAGTTGTTAGCATGTGAAGTGCATTTCGGTATGTGGGGTTGTTAGGATTCTGGCTTAGTAAGCTGTAACCGGCAACACCACGAGGAGAGTCACAGACCATCCGCTCATTTGTCCGGTTTGGGAAAGTCGAAAGCCATTTCACAAACCCCAGCAACTCACATGAGCAATTGAAAGGGTTTGTATACAGCTCACAAGTGGTGAGCTTACTTAGGCTGGTAAACGTGGACCCATCTAACTGTTGGATTCGGTTCATGGAGAGATCAATATTTTCTATGTTGGGGCATTCCCAAAAGGCATTATGTATCACAGTTTCAATCAGGTTCGCCTGGAGGTAGAGGTACTGCAGTTTTCCTAAACCCCGGAGAATCCCCTCTGTCAGGTTTCGTAACTTGTTGAAGCCCATTTGGAGAACTTGCAAGTTAAACTGAGCAGAAAAGGCTCCGTCTTCTATGTATGAGATCTCATTCTTGGTCAGGTTCAGGTAGGTCAAGTTGGCAAAGCGACTGAGAGAAGAAAAATGGATACTTTTGATTTTGTTTTCATTCAGACGAAGGTCAACAATGGTGTTATTGATATGCTGTGGGATGGCTTCGTAGGGTGGTTGATTTTGGCTGCAAATTGCAAGCCACACAAAGCCCTTTTCTCCCTCAATCAACCAGCAGTCACCACTTACTCTGCCAATGTGAGTCAAACATATAAGAGTTATAGACCAAAACAAGGCACTCATCACCCCGTCTGATCTACAGGCCATTTGTGCTTTTCTTAAAGTCATGTATGGATCCAAAAAAACCAAAGGGGTTTAGTATTACAGTTGTTTCAGTACCTTGATTTGATTCTGTTGGGGATGCAGCAGGATGTTCAGCTGTTTTCAGAGCCACAATAATTACGATTACTTGTTTTGTGTTTATCGATGGGTGTGAGATGATGCATATTGTCCCCATATACCAATAAAAAAAAATAATTGACTATCCTTTTTCAGTTTCTTTTCAATGAGATATGCTTGCGTCAATTTTGAGGCGATGTTCAAAGGGAGACTTCACCGCCTCGGCTTGTCTTGAGCTTTTGTCCTCAGAGGCTACCATCATTAAACCGTCTCATCTTGGTGATTTTGACAAGTCTCTCCTTTCTCTGTCTCTCTCATGTGCACAGATGAATAACCTGCAATATAAAAACAAGAGCAGAAAGTGGATGATAAGCCTAGATCATAAGAAATGAAACATTTATATTGACTGTTAAATGTTACATATAAAGACATGATTTGTGTTTACTCAAGCCCTTCTTATTTGCTCTTCACCAATTATTTCGTACACAGTTTAAGAAGTGTTTGCAGTCTCTGTGGCACCCTCTTATTAAGGGAAACTGTAGGCCAATTACCACTTGACAGGTTGAGTAAAGCAGGGTCCCTGTTTTCACACCATTAACCTGAGGACTGTCAGGCAGGAGGTCCATGTTAAGAAGCCGTGTTAAATCACATACACAGCACCATGTGAACTGACAGCTTGGATCAATGTATTTAACATTTTTACCTTATGCATGAATTAAAATCTATCAATGTATTGTATTATATAAAGTAGATAAATCTTGTACATCGATCATATATTCAATCAAAATTTCATGAAAAGAATATACCGTATTTAAAAATCCCATGAATTTGGCCTGTGCAAGAAGGGTTGACAACAAAAATAAGCAATGCAATGAAGAAGTAATTGCCCCTAGTTATTTTGTTCTACTTGTACTTATTTGTTAGACATAATGATGGAGATCATTAAACATGTTATAAAATGACACTGAAATAACAGATTTTCCCTTGGAACTGTCTCATGGACACCAGTCTTGGAGGCTGGTAACTCCTGGGAAGGTGTACTCTTCCATGTTTTCTCCAATTGTAGATAATGGCTCAGATTGTGGTTTGCTGCAGAACCAAAGCCTAAGAAGTAGCTTTCTTACTGATTCCAGACTAATAAATGTCTGAATTTCTTCAGATTATGACATTATGTTGGATATTTTATTTTTTTTCACCAACTTTTTGTTGTCAGACAGTTTCTATTGAAGTGTACATTTGATCCTGCAGGTCAGGCAGTCAGGCCTGGTTGTAACAAGTAAAACAGAACTCAAAAGAAGGTGGCTAATAATTAATACATGACATAAGAATGGAAGAGTATCGTAATTCATATAGAACCGCCTTGGCTTGGCAAGGTTTTTTTATTATAATAAACTAAATCATCATTTGAAAACTACACTAGGTGCACTCTTATTCCTTCATAAAATGAAAATGTATTTGATTCTTTAAAGCTAAGTGTCACTATAGAAGAAAAAGCAGCAGAGCAGAGCATGTAGTTTTTTTTCATAGTAGTGTTGGTATAAAATTATTTTCTCAATATTTGAATAATTAAAGGCATTGGCTTCAAAAGGCTGTAAATCAATCAGGAGGCATTTCCAGAAAGATTTCAGATATTTTTTTTTACTTTTATGAGTTTTTGAAGGGAAAAGAGAGCAGCAGCAGGATTTGAATGTGTTCACACAATTTCTGACTAAGACACATTTTGTGTTGTGAGAAAAATCTGGTGATGAGGTTGAATCTGTGGTCTGTGCAAAGACAACATATGACCAATGTTAAATATTTTTCTTGTCAAAATTTGAAATGTGCCTGTAGCTGCAGCTGACTTATTATTGTTCTCTTTGTCTGATTTGTTAGCAATATTGTTTCAATGTTTTTTACAACTAAGCAACATTCTACTTATCTAATGTTAGGTAGAGTTTTATGTTCTTAATGTGCAGGAACATTTGTTTTCCTGTCTGAATACTGTTTAGAGAACATCATATACTTAAATGTGTGTATCAATATAAACAACCAACCTTTTGGAGCCACAATCAACACATCCGCTTTGTGCTCTGCAGCAATATCTAGTTTTCTTAGATATTGTCAGTCTTGACCAACACCATCGTCTTTTGTATAGTTAGCAGTAAAATGTCTGACTATACTGGAAGGTATGTTTTGTGACTAATATTTGACTGTCAGTGCTCGAAAGTATAATCCTGAGATCAACTTTTCTCTGTTACATCACAATGCTGTTAAAATTACAGACTTCATAACAGCATTTAACTGCCCAAAGGTCATTGCAGTGTTGTTTACAGGGAAACAAAAAAAACAACTTCTTGTTGCACAGATATCTATGGATAAAACACTACAATCAACAGTAATAACATGTCATTTAAAGCAATCCGCTGAATTGATTTTATCATGCAGGAATGAATGTTTGTACTTAACAGAAGACAAAATTATCCGTGAAAAACCGATGTATCTAAATGCTGCAATGTTAGAGGAGTATTTCTGTATTAGACAATGACAGCAAATGCATTTCTACTGATAAAAACGGAGTGAATTAATAAGATAAAGCAAATGTGTAATAAATACAGTTTTGGGGTAACATGAGTAATGCTTATGATTAAAAACGGAAAAACAAGAGGGAAATATTGAGCTTTCTTTTTAACTGTCGAAAAGTGTATGCTCCAATTGTTATTCAAAATGCTAAAACAGACAAGCAGCTTTCAAACATTTTTTGAGTCCAGTTCTATTCAGTTCACACAGTGCAATGAAATTATCAGTAATGATGCTTAGATAATCAAGTAAAAGCACTGGTCAGCTATTCGAGTACAGTTAAAGTGCAGGAATAAATGGTGTCGTGAATACTGCTACAGACTGCCAAAGGCTGCCATTATAAAACCACCTTCATGATGACAAAAGAGCAGTGACACAGGAGCACTAAAGAAAAAACACTCTGAAAACCCCTGAGAGGAAAGAAGTTCCAAATCAAATGTTCCATGAAATGAATATGAAAAATACAGCTCTGCAGAATATCTAGCCAAGCAAAAGATATTTTAGGGAAAAGGGGGCCTTGTTACTGTTTCTCAGTCTATGACCTTTATTGCGAATACCGCATGGCAGAGATTGAACATCTGACCTGGCCTCCGCTTGCTCACAGCGTGACAACATGCTTTTAGCCATTAAATGGAAGTTTAAGTTAAACCTGAGAAGTTTCCCACCTCCCCCTCATTTAGAATGCATTGGTTGTGTTTTGTTTGTCCACAGTGACTCACTCTTAAGTGACTCACTGTATTACCACTGAAACTGTTGCACAAATTAAACAGAGGATAGTTCCCCTATGTAAGGGTTAGAGTGAAACACACCGCCATGCTTCCACTGATGGATAAACTTTAGCTTTTGGGTGGCAAAACACAGGATGTGCTGTTAAATATGATAAAATATTTAACTCATCCAACTTGGGACCTAATGAATACACAACAAATGGCAATAAAAACAATGCCTACAGTCTTAAGTTGTTATGGGATAAACAAAAGAACTAGCTACATTAAAATTAATTTTCAGAGCTTCAGTTTCATGCAAATTACACCAAAGTCTGCAGTCAGATCACAAAATGAGCCTGAGGCACCTAGTGTGCATGTTGCCTTGTGAAAGCTTAGGTCTATTTGCCACCACAGACCCACTTTCCATAATGGCAGCAATCTGTATGGTCCAGTGTGAGGCCTTAGTGCAGCAGGCCAGAACACCCAAGGCATCAGAGCTGAGTGTATGCCTCTATCACACACAGGCAGCCATTCCACAGACTCTTTTCCATTTAGGCTTTATGTGCTCGGTAATGAAGCCTTTTCTTTTCTTTTCCCCTTCTGTGGATAACCTATTGAAGCATCTATTGAAGGTTTCTGTTTTACCCGTTCAAAGGGTCTTTGTATTGAGCCGTACAGTAAATAATTTACTCACCTTGTATGAGAAAAGGTACATGAAATTACAAAATTTTAAGTGTTAAAATTTCACAATCACACTTGAATTGCAGAATTAAAGATTAAAGAAGTGATGTGAGTTATTTTGGCTGTGTGGTAGAGAAGTTGATATCACTGTTGTCTTGTAACGAGAACATTTTGGGGTTTGAATCCAGGTCACCTTCTTGCATGGAGTTTGGACATTTTCCTGTTCTAACAGGGTTCTTCCCACTGTTCTGAAAATGCATGTTAAATGGTGTACAATCAGTTTAAAATGTCTCGTCATGAGTAGGAGAGATCAAAAAACACATTTGGAGATTTGAAATGTGTGTTCTCTTTCACTGACATCCTGAGCGTTGATGATCTAACCAAGTCTTCAAGGTACCGTAATTTTGACAGATAATCAAGAACACCACATGTAGAAAACAGATTGAAAACTTTGCCCACCCTCCCAACAAAGAGCTTTGTGTATGCAAATAAACAACACTTCTCTCCGTAGCTATCTCTGCCTGTCAGTCCCCTCCTATTTTTGTCAATGAGCCTGTCCAGAAAAGAAACATTCTGCTGCATACCAAGCCACCATTGTTCTTTTCAGCCTCCAAGTGTCTATAAAAACATTATATCAAAGAATCTGTTTTCACTGTTAAAGGCTCTTCTTTTTCTTGTTTCTCCCTTGGCTTCCTATCTTGTGCTTTTGTGACAGTGAAGGTGCCTCAATCTCTGAGGATCCTCCTCATCCATACCAATGACTGCCCTTTATTTGATGTCATTGACAATGCATGCACTTCTTGCTTGAAATGAAAAAAAAAAGTTAGAGATTGGAAACCGGAATAGAGGAATCAATTGAGTTGAAATGGAAGAATTTCTCTTGGGGCAGAAAAACATTGTGCTCATAGAGGTGTTGAATTGCTTTGGAGAGCAGAGGAACAGGGTCACATTTGTGCAAAGGAATACCAGACAACTTTTATCTTATGCATTAATTACTCTGAAAATATATTTAGAAAATGTATTATTAATTTGCTGAATGTGATGCATTTCTCATGGCTTCAGTATTTTCTTGAGGTTATGCACTCTATGCATTTCACTTAGTCTGACTTTGTAATTTTTTTTACCTTATTTTGAAATTGAAACCTATACCACATCAAGACACAACTTTTGTGTTTTCCTTCTAAAAGCCTTAATTTCTATACAGAAAGATTTGATTACTGTCTTACATGTCTGCGTGGGAAGCAAAACAATGTTTGAGAAAAAATAAATCTTTTATAACTTCCTCAGGTTCACATGAGCGTATTAAGTCAAGTTAACCTTCCTACTGAACCGTAAGTCTTCAGGATGCCACAGATATCAGACTGCAATTTATAAAGTTGTAGGTTAGACTCTCTATCACTTTGTTGAATTTATTTTGCTGAGATTTCTTGCTTGTGATGCCTGCACATTCAAGGTTGCACCAAAACCCAAAGTGTTACTTGGTCCCTATTGCATTCTGTGACTGATGATCAGTTTTTAATCCTAACCTTTATTTTATGTTTCTTGGTCATGTTGTTTTGCACACCAGAAACTAGGAGAAATCAGCTAGTTACAGGTTTGCTACACCATCAAATCTCCATTACAAGACATTGTTACTTTTTCTTATGTCTACAGTAATGCTCCTCTTGTAAGTCTGCTAGCATGGAGTTATACCTGGGGGTGGTCCAGGGCACCTCACTCCCCCGCTCACCAACCTGTGCTTGACCCCTCTATCAAATTCAAGTCACTATTGTTTGCCATCAGAGTGACATCTGGTCTTGTACCTTGCAATCTAAACTCAATTACACAGGGCTATGCCTCTTTTCAGCTACTCAGTTCTTCAAAGTATCATTTGGCTTTGCAACCTCTGTTAGCAACTTAGTTTCAGTTTAAATTCTTTGTGTTCTTGCCTGAAGTGATGAGCCACCAGATGCTGTCAGAAGAGTCTTACTTTTCTACAGTAAGCTTTCAAGTTACTTTTGATTTTTTACATCACTTCTAAGATTAAATGTAACCTCTTAGAACTTCTTTACATGGTTTTATCATACTGTCATCCGTACTTTTTCCAGCTTGACTTAAATTCCCGTTTTTTCCCTTTATTTTATAGGTCCTGTTCCACAGATTTACAGATTTACTTTGACAAGTGGAGCATTAAAGCTTTTGCTATATTGCACCACTTGATATATATAAAATCATAATTATAAATTGCTTTGGGCTTAATGTAAATGTAATGGACATGGAGATGGAAAAGAAAGGAGAAAAGAAAGGGAGAAAGATGGGAAAAAAGGTTTAAAAGGAAAGAAGGAGATAGTGGGGGAGAAAAACAAAGATAGAGTGAATACAAGTCAATACCCTAGAAGTCTGCTTCTACACCAACCAAGTAAGAAATAAACAAAACCAAGAAGCCATAGCAACAAACAATACATGCATGTATATACAATATTTACACTTGTAAAGTCACCTGTAAGTATACAGTGCAAGATTATAGAGCCCAATGTAATGCATCTGAAAAGCACCTGAATATAAAATGTGTGTGGGTGTGTGTGTGTGTAAGAATGTTAAAAAAAATAAAAATAAATCCCTTTTTTAAAGGCAGGACTAACTTGATTGACAGTGGCATGATAAAGTGCTTGTTTTCCTCAGTTGCTGATTTCTTACTATATAGCATATAATCCTTATATAATTTCTGAGACTTTTATATAGCACAATATGCTCAAAAATAAAATAGTACCTCTGTAATTTTTGTGGTATTTCTTGGAAACCATTAAATTAATGTGGGTCATAAAATATTTCTGCTGCCAATTAGTGTCAGTTCCATAGCAATAAGCGTCAAATCAGGATCTAGATAATAAGTATTGCTGAATAGTTGCTCCATCTCAATTAATGCTGATGATACATTAGTGTTAAATGTCAGATAACTGTCTTTTTTGGATAATTGAGACCTTGAGAGCTTAGGTTTGGCTGATACAAATATATCCTGAGGCAATCTGAATTTGAAATTGTCTCTCGGTCTATTTCAGCTTACTTGGTATTCCATGCAGGTGTCATACTTTGTGAAACTTTAAATGACTTACTGCCCTGCCATCTCTTATAAATCCCCTATATCTTCCTTTATTGTTCTTCATTGTATCAAGAGTCCTTCAGCAGCCTCACAACCTAGTATGACTTAAGCTTAGACAAGAGCTAGAAAATCTCATTACAAACTAAAGGCTCGACTTTAGGTGACACCTCTTATGAAAATGATAAGCTATGGAGAATGGTACTGAATCATGGTGCACTGATTGAAAAAGATGCATAAGTGAAACCGTGGAGGAGAATTAAAGCAACTGACTGCAATCGTTACTAACCAGAACGAAGATAAGTCCATCCTGCACGGCCCTCTGCACCACCTTCTTAGCATTTCTGTGGTAATCTCTTTGCTGTTGACTTAAGGAATGACAATCTATAATAAAACCATAACAGTTCAGCTTTACAGGATGCATACTGAGCAGGGTTGAAGTAACTGGAATATAGAGAACATTTATCAAAGGGACAGGAGCAAAGTAGAGTTTAATTTAATTCAGTATGTTTGAGAATAAGCTACAACTTAGAATAACACCTGAAGGTTTAAATGCAATTTTCCAGGCCATCAACTGACTATCAACGTGCCACGTTATTTTGCCCTCCAAGCCAAAGCGTCTGCCAGCCATGTCTGCCGCTGCTGACTCATGACATATTGAACAAAAGTGGGCGCTCCTGTGCAGGCCTGACCATGCCTGGAAGTTGTGGAAACTTCAGTCTGTAAGGATTTAAACCGAACAATGTGAAGGGAGTTCTTCCTCTATAGTTTCAATGTCTAATTGTTAGTGAAGTGATAAAGTTCATGCATGCTGACAAAAATTTGAGATAAGACAGCCCTCCTTATCTTTGTCAATTACCTAGCCACATTCAGGCAAAGTTTCAACACCAATTAACCTTCAGTGAAAGACTGGAGCTAATTCAATTATACTGGCCTGCAGGGCCATGCGTCTGACTGACAGCTCAGCATCCCTCCATGTTCTGATTGAGAGGCTGTGAAGAGGAGCATTAATGTGCAGATCTGTCTGACCCTGCAGGGCTACCTGACACATTTAAGAAGTGCACATTATCACTTTGAGATTAGTATCTCCCCTAAAAAACCGACATAAAGACAGGTTTACGTTAAATGAATGAGATTTGAAAGAGTAAGTTCGACTTACTGACTGTTTAGTAGTTTTAACTTTACCCAAATATGGGTTAATCATATAAACAGATTTGCTTCGTTGTATTAGACTTTAGTAATCCCTCAGTGAATGTAACATTTGAGCAGATGGTGGTTCTTGAAAGCAAAAAGGAACTTCAGTGACATATTAATTAAACAGATGTCTCTCTCTTAAGCAGGTGTACAGATTTTCTGGAAAATCAGCTGCAGATTAGTTTTCTTGGCAGGCAATAAGATCATCATATTCCAACCTCAACCTGCTCTTGTTTTAAAGAAAAGACTATTACAGCTGAGCAAGGTGACGGGAAGAAAAATCAATTGGTTCTAGCAAAGAATATTAGGAAAGCCTGCCTCGTATTGCAGTTTGATCCATCTGCTCTAAGTTCAGAAGTGAAAGGGAACTCCATGGTGGCAAATGGAAACAACCTCCTTGTGTGATAGTTTCACCTCCAAAATAAAACTGTCTGTGATTTGAAAATAAAAGGTATTTTTTTCTGACAGGACATATTTGTCAGAGCCTAATATGGAGCAGGGGATGCAACCAGGGTTTAAGGTTGACAGTGAAGATTTAACAGGCCCATTGTTAAAAATCAAAGTACACTAAAAGACAGCTCAGCACATTACAAATCCACTAGTGGTATATTTTCCAGTCAGTTTAGTGGATGCAGTTGCTAAATGTAAAACATTTAAGTAGTAGTAGTTTTTATCATGTCTATTTGAAAAAGCATTTACTTTATGTTTTCCAAGTATTTTTCCTAATAAGTGACCCTTGTTTTCTGCAATTGATTGTATTGACTTAAAAACTCAGAGCCCAGAACTTAGTTGAGTGCTTCTCCTTGATAAGGCCACTAAAGGAGTTACTACTGCCATTAACTTTTTACTTTTGTTTAACAAAGAATATACTTCTGGATCAGAGCTTTTGTGTTTCTCTCTTTCTATCTTTTTTTTTGCATGTAGGCTCTGTCTTTTCAAACCCCCACTGAGTCATGGCAGATAGCAGCTCACACTGAGCCAAGTTCTGGTCCACTGTCACTTTTTATTTTTTCCAAAGTGCCTTGAGATGACATTTGTTGTGACTTGGTGCCAATGCATATAAATCAACTGAATTTAATAGAACTGAATAGTTCTCACATGAACACAATGTGTGTTTATTATACTTTTAATTATAGTATATGTTTTCTTATTTAATAAAAAAAGATCAGCAAGGATGTTTTTAAGGGTGGTATCAAAATGTCAATATTGGACCACATAACGTGTAACCAGTTATCTTTGATTTTATTTTATATAACACATTTTTGCAAAAAAAGAAAAGGAAAAAAAAGTAGTTACTAAACCTCTTATGTGGCATAAGGTTCTACAATTACTAAGCAGAGGCCATGGACAGGTGCTCTATGTGATGTTTAACCTTTAGTTAGGGCCTGCCATAGCATTACAAAGGGAAGGGCAGTGACTGCTTTGCAAGGCAGTCACTGCCCTTCCCTATGTAATACATGGAAGGCATCTATTGTTCTTCTGTCAATAGAATGTCTCTTTATTGGGACCTGCCCTAGCAATGCACAGGGAAGAGCAGTGACTTCCATGTAATGCATGGAAGTCACCTATTGTTCTACACCCAATAGAATGCCTCTTTATTGGGGCCTGCCATAGCAATGCATAGGGAGGGCAGTGACTGACTTGCGAAGCAGTGAGTTGTTTAGCGCCTTAGGCGGTGCACTAATATCTAATATTAGCCTTTAATATCTTTTTCCCTCAGGTTACATTAACACATTTTCTCTCAGCACAAACATTAGCAGTGCACTGCCCCCCACTAGTGCATTAGTATACTGAATGGAGGAAGCCAATGTCAGACAACATGCTAGTGATACCCCACATGCCACTGACAGCATTTAGGCTAACATTAGCATTTTGGCTAATGTCAACATGCTTTTGATCATCCAGATGCTATTGACTACACTTTAGCTAAACTTAGCATTGATGCTAATTTATAGCATCAGAATGCTGGGTTCCAACCGACGGGCACACTTTGGCAGGCCCCCTTTAAATTTCTTCTGAAATTTTCTAGTTGTTGTCTACAATTTTTTTGAAACATGCTTAATAAGCTGTGTTTTTGTATAAATACATTTATTTTAACTTACAATGTATTTAATAAAGACTGGTCAGATTTACTGACTTATTTTTGGGAGACATTCCTAATCAGAATCTAATATGTAAACATTTTATTTTATTGTATTAGTTTAAAAATATCTAAGCCAAGATGATGTTTCACTTAAAACAGCCCTCTAAACAACCCCAATATCAGTGTGTATTCAACAACACAAAACAACAACAAAAACTTGAATTGTTCATGTTTCAGATGACATTATTATGAAACCATGTTTGTGAAACAGTTTTTCTTCACTCTTCTAAACAATATTGCTTCAAGTTGTTGAGGTTGCAGGTATTAATTTATGCCTTTCACTAAATCACTTCACTGGACAAATCATCCAATGACTTGATATACTGAAGATATCATGATCAGCCTGATAAAACTGTCAAAAGTTCTCCTTTTATAATGCTGTTAAAACTCCCAAATAATCTTTCAGTCTATGAATTTTATTATCTGCACCTGGGTGCTGTTTACTCCTTTTATTGCTCTGTTGGCACTTGGCAAGCGTCTGTGTTTCAAACACTTCTAATTTCAGTTTAATTTATAACGGCATGTGTTGCTTTTCATTCCTTCAGATATTCATCATATTTTAAATCTGCTAATGACCTGATAATTTATTGTTTTCCTACAACATGAAACTGTTCATAGTTGCATAAAAAATAAGTGTACATTGTGAAGCTTAGGAAAGATATAGCTCATTAAGAATGAGCATAATCTTTCTGAAGCTTTCCTCAAAAGTGAGAATTCCTTAATTGCTTTTCATTATACTAAAAGTACCAGAAAATATGTAATATGTAATACATACATTACTTTATTACATATTAATGTTGCTGTTTTATTTCAAGGTATATTTTGGAAAACCATAAAAAGTTATGCTAAATATCCTCTGCACATAAATATTTGGTCTTCGGTAGCATATCTTAACAAAACTGACCTATAGGAGAGCTCGTCTTCAGGGAAATTTTTTTGTTCTTCTTTGGTGAATTGGGAGATATCTATGCCATTTTTTTTCATATTTATTCCAAGTGCTCTAAAAGTGGTACATCAAACATTTGAAATTCAATTGCAGTCAATCAGTGGCAAAAAACACCTTGAAAGTGTCCAGGATAGAATATGATGTTTTTGAAACCTCTGCAGATTCTCTAAAGAGTACACCACAAATTGCTGAAAATTAGAGTTTTTCCACAACATTAAAACATTTTCAAAAGATTTGGTAGTTGATGTTTCACTTTAAAACAATCCTCTAAATGTAAACGGGTTCCTAGAACTGATGAGGCAAATCTACTTCTTTCTCCAAAAGAGAAACTTTGATCATAATTGTAACTTTTAAAATGCATAATGGACAAAGACAATGGGCATTAAATTGTATTGAAATCACTGCAATCCTTGGAGAGAAAGGTTTCAAACTCAGTGATGACTGCTACTTTCCCCTGAGCTGCCAATCTGGTTGTGGATTAGTTTACTTTGCCCAAGCCATTGTGTTCGAAAGACTGTGATTTAGATAAAAGGGGTAATTAATGGGAAGTACCCTTAGTTTTTCCTATTTCTTAGGAAAAGTTCCTAAAAGCTTAGTTAGGGGTGATTTTATTAGTGTTGACCAATATAAACAAAAACAAAAAACAATCCTATATGCATTGTGCTGAAATGCCCCACCATTTGTGCAAATATGAGATAAATGTTTTTCGGGGTTTTTTTCAGATTTGTTTTTAGTTAATAGGTTTTTCAGAAATAAACAGGTTAACTAACTGCTACCTCGATTGACTCATCATACTATCAGCAGATAATTACACTTTAAGTCAGCAATTTCAAAATTAGAATCCAGTTCATGTCTTATAATTATGATTCAGACGTTATGATATTCCCAATGCATCAAATGTGGGCAGGAATGTAAAAGTGGGGCACATACTTTAAATATGGGAATTATAATATATTTGATGTAATGCAATTTTGAACAATTCTCAGGTTTTTTAACAGTCTTATTGTCAGTGTACCCTTTACAAGAGGTTGTTCAGCTTGAGCTGCAGCTCAAGCAAAATGACACCCTTGTAGGAGAAACCTGGAAACAGAGGAGCACACTGCTGTAACACAAGTCATTAATACTAACAATGTTCAAAGCAAAGTGTTTAGGTTGTGTTGCATGAGGACAACTTTATCCATGGGATTTGTCCACACACAATGATTTGGAACTACAAAGAGGATATGTTACGTGCAGAATTATCAATGAACCACATCAAAACAGAGAAGAAACAAGCTAATCTGAAGACGCAAGTTAATGTTCACTTTGTGCCTCAGCAATAAGCAAAGATCACCAGCAGAAGAAAGACACAGGTGTAGTGAAGGCTTTAAGTAGCCCTGTGTAGATATTCGAAGACTCCTTTAGAAATAAATGAAGAAACAATAGCAAAAGGAAGTCAGAAGAAACAATATTCAAAAGGAAGTTAGACCATAATAGCAGCTTTCCAAAACCTGGTTTGCCGTGTATTGTATTAATGAAGGCTGTTCAAACAGAAATGTGAATCTGATGGCCTAAAAATATGTAGGAATGAGTTAATGAGTTACCAGAAAACCGACAAAAAGAAAAAAATATATTTCTGCTAAATAAACTAGTAGAAGTTTTGAAAAAAAACCCCATGTTTTCAATTGCATTTTTGGAGGATTTAAAATGGTGAACTTTGTGTTTAAAATAAGGTTATTTACAGAGTAAATATGAGCCATTTTGGGAAGTGGGGAAAGTTAACAACTAATTAAGATGGTGTCTTTGAATGAGATGGACATTTGAAAAGAATGCATGGCTAATTTGCATCGTCAACACATCACCAATGATGTAACAGGCCATTGGAAAAAGAGATCTGAGCTCAAGTATGTTTATGGCTTTAGGCGAAATGCTCACCTATATTTGGCTCAGATCTGGTGAAGATAACTTTTGCTATCAGGGTAAATCTGCAAACTTTCTCCAGAATACAACATGCAAATGAATTCTTTAGCAGCAGAAAGAAAGCAGCAGGGTGTGGGCATCTTGAAGCGAACAGGCCTACAGCCTTAGTTTGAAGATGGAAACATCCCCCCAAAAAATATTGGTGAAAAATGGATTTGACACCCCTAAAGTTCAGGATTCATAGATGACTTCCTGACAGGGGCTCGTAAGACAGAAGCTCACAGCCTTATTAAATAATGACTAATGATTGTGAAGGCAAAAGCTCACTTTTGTCTGCACACCTTCCCAGTCATTACAATATTAAAGACATTATAGTAGTACATGTAGTCCTTGTGTTGGTTCTGCCAAAGATCAGTCATAAATAAAATGTAACTACTTCACAGTATTTAACTACTGTACAGTAACCTTGACGCAATAAAAATGTACATCACTAACATGTTTTTTCACATAATAGATTACTAAGGCGGCGTGAACCACGGTGGGTTTTCAAAGCAGTCTGCCAGAATGATTTGTTGTGGAACTTGCACCACTACCCTGACAAATTGCCACCCAGTTCAGGAGTCAAACATTGATACACATCTTTACACCTCTAAGGTAAAAATATAAGCTTTCGCGCTATTTCTCCAAAAAAAACAAAAAAACTAAGAGACAATAAGGCTACAAAATGTGAAAATAATAGAGCCTCTTCTTAAATAGATGTCTACTTTTTCCCAGTTATTGGAGAATGTTGACAAAAAAGGGAATGAAATAACAGAGAATAAGACCTAATAACATAGGCGCTTTGCAAATGGTTTATCTAATGATGCTGTGACAGTTTTCTCATTTCAGTGGCCTGCTGTCTCATATCCTGCAGTCTTGTCATCTTTCACACCAGAAAAAGAGTTATGAAAGACACTACACACGAGTGGGGATGCCAAGGGAGGCTTATACACCTGACAGATTTCATTACAATTTATTGTCGACAGTGAGTCATTTACCATTGATTTGCAAAAGTTTGATAGGTTCAGAAAAAAAAAACACCTTAATGGTTCCAAAGACTCAATTCTCAACATCTTGATTTGAAATAATACTTTTACTTGACATTACATAAAATGCATTATGTAATGTCAAAATGAGCTGGCAAACATCCTACAAAAATGAATTAATGTGAAACATTAGGGAGAAAATGGCATTAACACAAAGGGCAGCTTTTACAAGAAAGAAACAAAAGCAGATGGCCAAAAGAAAAATCTACTTTAGGGACGAGTAGCCTCTGATTTTTAATTCTACTCTGTAGGCGATAAACTGAAGCCTAAGTGATCTTTGTTTTTCTATGGTGATAATTCTGCCCTCTGTAGGTGTAGACTTTATGTTTTGAGGTGATCCATAAGTCACTATAGTATGGACATGGCACCTCAGAGCCTATTTAGGGAACAAATCAAATTTCTTGTCTTTATCTTATTTTTACACTAGAATTAAGTTTTTGGTTTCTTTTTTGATTATTTCCAGATGACTGAGAACATTTAAATAATGCATCCTTATGTCTGATTTGCCATGGATATACTGTGAAACATAACTTGCATTGTGAGCGGAAACATAAATCCTCAGTTTGTTTGAAAACAACACATCAAACATGCTGTTTTTTTTAGCTCTGATTTAATTTCGATGTCTAAATTCCAGATGAGAGAAAAGACTTTGTCTTGTGCTGCCTCACAAAGTAAATGGCATGTAATAAGAGCGGAGAACTGAGGTGTCCTGATTTGAGAGAAGTATCCTGTCATATAGAAAAAAAGGTGCCACAGCGTTTTATCAGCAGTGTGGAAAGAAAGTCATTAGGGAGCCTGAAGTAAAACTCTGACAGCTGTCTGTCAAAAGCCTGATATCATTTTTTAAATGTCCTTTTTTTTTTTTTTACATAATTGGTCTTTAACTGTGTCACAGAAACATAACAAAAGAAAACAATGTCTAATTTTCACAAGTAACATTTCATTTTGAAACAGTTGTGCATTTTTTTCTAAACACATGGGCTTTTCTCAAGAATTATGCAAAACCACAGCTGGAGTAAATCTGTAAAGAATTTAACTCTACAGTGCCAATCCTCGGTTATGGCTGGTGCAGATGTCTAATTACAGACTAGCAAAACACCCTCAGAATTACATCATCCATTTTCAGTTTGCACAAACGCTGCCTCTTTTCTGTTACGTTGGTATAAAGGAGCTTTGTTCAATGAAGCCAAATACTGGATGTGTGGTAGTCAATAACTAGTGGAAGATTTGACGCTTTTCTTTCAAAAAGGACATTTGATGATCGAGTCTTTGGTTGTTTCCAACATTTGCTTTTGATGACGTCACTTTTCTAACATTTAGGTGTTTATTTTCTGTTCCTGTTTTCTTTTTTTATTACATGCTGCGTCCTGTCTGAGCTATTTGCCATAGATTTCTTGCCTTTCACATTTATGATAAGGCAATGAAGCTGTAAGTTTTGTTTGTTTTTTTTGGTTCTTTCTCTGCAGCAAAATTTCACACTTAAGTTTCAGAAAAGTAAAAAAAAACAACCATAACAAACAAACAAAGCTTGTTTTAGACTTTTTATTCAGTAGGAAAAACAACTCGTATTGGAAAATTATTGCTTTAATTAAAATAAACATAGCTAAAGAACTTTTTATTTAAAATATAACTTTTAAAGTTATAGTTTTCAAAAGACTTTCTTCTCTGACTTTAATTGCACCATATGTTTTGGTCAGAGCATATTGTTTGGCAACAAGTTTTAGTGTCAAAAAATTATAAATATGTTGAAAAGGAGCTTGTGGCCACTTTTAAGTATGTTAGTGGTAATGCTTCTCTTAACAGAGCAATTAAAATAAAATTAGTCACTGGGTATTTACTACTATAGTAAGATTACAAATGAAAGATTACAATTAAATTACAATTATTCATAAAAATCAATGTATTTTCATGGCTGTCACAGTTCCCGTACTTGTGCAAAACCTGTGAAGTAGATTTGTTTTGTCTTGACAATTTAATCTAGTGTTTGTGCAATTGAGAAACAGCCCAAGATTCATCTCTCTGTATCCAACAGTCGTGTGAAATGTCTTCAAAGACTGAGTGTTGTCTTTTTGACTGAACAAGATTGCATTGTCGAAAAACAGTCCCAACAATTGTGCTATTGTTGACTTTATTACAAACAATTGTACGTTCTTAGGGATTTTTCCCTAGATTTACTCAAGTCAGAGGTTTCGTTTTTCTATATTTTTTCTGTATTTTTTTGTGAGACAAGAGAATCGCAATAAAAGTTGAATTAACTTTAAAGCTTCTTACACAGCTTTACCAGGGGCGTCAATAAAGATGTCTGGCACTGTTAAAATTGGGATAACTTGTGGGGCGTTTGCTAATAACGCTTTCCCCCATTGCACAGCAAAGCCTTTAATGTAAGTCAGTAAAATACTGTTTACATTTTTGATAGATGTGGTCCTCACCAAAAACTTTATATAGTGAAAAAGTGAGATAAATTATAAAAAAAATTTAGAGAGCATTAAAGCAGATCGCTTATCTAGAACTAAAACACTTATAGTTTTCCATTATTTGTGAAAAGCAAACATCCTTTTCAATCTAAAACATGAATGAGCCAGTTGCATCAGCCTTGAGTAGAAATTTAGCTAGTTAGTTATTTTTACCAACATGGACTGCAGCCAAAATGAGGTTTAACAAGCTGGAGTATTGTAAATGCACCAGCAAATCACCAGGAAGGCTGGCATTACTTTGATGATAACCAAGCTGTATAATTGCCGACCATACAGATGTTTTATAATCACTTTATGTGAGCAATTTAAAACTCCCTGTGGGATCCAAGTCTCTCTGAGGCTAATCCATGGTGCTCTTTACGGTAATCCATTCAAATAACTCTTCTCCAGTGTCATCGATTAGAAATTCAGGTTGATGGAGGAGCTGGGACTATACAGCATGATAGGGCTAAAACGCTTGTAACTCAGACCGAAGAACACTCATTCCAATGACTAATGACTTGAAATGAGTTGTAATTTTCACTCTGATTACGTGTAGACAAAATACGTGTAGACATACATGTAGACGTACACATGCCAAGTTGAAACATCTTTGTAATTCATTTCCAATTAACAAGATTTATTATTCTCTTTTTTTATTTGTATGACAATACACAACAAATTAAGTAATATCGTGTAACCAAAAAAGGCTTATTTTCTTACTTTTTACAGTTCAGAGTCATTGGTGAAGTTAATAACACAAGGGGATAATTGATTGGAGAAACAAAAAACTCTTTCTGATTTCTGTTGAACCATATGACAAATCTAGTAATGAATCCAAAGGGCACCTCCTATTGCTTTTTGTTACATGACACCTGAGTAACATGTGAGTCAGCTGAGCTAAAAGGTTGTACCAGTTAGGAAAATATATTGCAAGAAAATGAGTCTGTGGTGATTCATAGGGTCAAATCTCTTTAGTAAGGTCCACTTAATTAGCACTAACTGTTAGGAGCGCACATGCATCTACTGTCTCTGTTCCTACACCAGCCATCGAAAGCCTTCACTTGTACCCAGATACAAAAAGGAAAAAGAGCTAAAACTGATTTCTTAAATCTATTGAAAAACCAAAAGCAGCTTGGTTATAAAATTATTGAATCCTTTATGAAAGATCAATATTTAGTATGGTTCAGAGACTGAAAACTACTCCATAAAAAAATACAAGGTACAACAGAATTTCCGATTTGATAAAACAAACAAACAAAAAAAAAGGCAGAGTGTTAGACATGTAGCCTTTAATGACTCGTGTCTCTCTGTGGCTCAAATATTGTAATTAGAAACATTTTCTTGAATTAAAACTTAAGTTGATTAAAGACTAATTAGTTACAAATTAACAAAAGTAATTACACACTCTGGTCTGTTTCACATATTCATTTACTTACCCTTCACTTTTATAGCCAGACAGAACTGATATAAAGGTGCATTCAGTCCTTAAAGAGTGAAATGTACAGCAAATGCACCATTCATAAGAGGAAAGGTACATTTTTAAGCTGTCAAAAAACAAAGATAAATTTGGTTAAATTGCTATTTTGCTCAACTTTATGCTAAAACTGTAACTGTGTAACTTAGAATGTGAACACAGCTTAAATCCCACAGAGGGATATTCATGCTGTCCACACTCAGGATGACATGTCCTTTAAATGACTTGGCTTTGGCACTGTACTGTTCTCGTCATATGTATTGACCAGCGGATTAGTGATGTGATCCTCTTAGGGGTACGTTTGCTCATGCAGAACCTCGGCTGAATTAAGTTATGTACACATCTGTGCTAAACACCTGCACTGTACTTACTGCTGGAATCTGGGTTGAACGCCTCAGTTATAGAACACATCCCTGATAGCCTCCAGGAGGGCAGATCTCGCCGGATTTCTCTCGCTGATTTCTGCAAACAAAGAATGATAAAGATGCATGTAAATGCTCTTCCTTCTATAGATAGAAGAGCATCTGTAGAAGGAAGAGCATTCCTTCTATTCCTTCTACATCTCAATGATTTTCCCCAAAAACTCTGTGTTCAGAGGATAAACTTCTTATTTCTCTTTGTAGAGTCAAAAACGGATTCAGTACTAGGTTTTTTCAGCAGTGGGAGTCACCTCATTAACCTTATCTAACAAGCGTAAGCTAATGAAATCCTCTCTTTCAGTTCCTGGTCTTGCCAAAGTTAGTTTTACTAATTAATCAAACATGGAACCTCCTCCTACCTCTCCATCATCTTAATGACTTCCCTACAAAGAGAGTAAGAATGCATTATGCTGCCCTGGGGAAGACTACTTTGGCACATCTTTCATGCATTTTTATTGGAAGCTGAAGTAACGACATCGAATAAGCTTTGCACAAAAGAAATATGGAGACTTTGTATTCCTGAAATAAGCTTAATGGAGATGAAACACAAATCCTTTATTGCTTGACTGTCTTTTATCCTTTTTGTTGTATTTCTGTTTACAGACCAGCTATGGAAGCTGCAATCTAAGGTTGCAATTTTCCTTCCCACATAGATATTAATGTCTTCAAAACACATCGTAGGGCACAAAGTATTTATACTGTGTCTCTTCCAAGCAAAACAGCTTGATGCGCTCATGTCTTTTGATTCATAGTGTGTGGCGCCGTGTACCAGATGAAAAGCATGGGCAAAATCCAATCTTCATCACTCACCAATGTGAATCTACAGGTTTTTGCTAAATGAAAAGACAATAGTTAATGCAATTCACTTAGCTACCAATTTGCATTTAAGTGAAAGAGGTGATAGTTAAAGTGGCCTATAGCAGCTGCATTTCTGCAAAGAACCATGACAACACAACACAGCTGAACCAAGAGAAAAGGGTAGTTTGGGAGTCTTCAGCTGTATTCTTTTAATTACTCATCATAATGACACCATTTAGCTGTTCAATGACCCATTTCACAGCATTGAACAGACATGGGAAGCTCTCCGTCCTTGGCAGGGTCAGTTCTGCAGCTGCCCCTGCTGCCATGTTTTTTTTTTCCACTGGGCTTTGGGAGGCAGGTTCCTCTGTCATTTTCTCTCAAACACATTCACACTTACACATGAAAATCATCGCCACAAATTAGGTATGGTTAAAATGTTTCTCCATGAGGGACTTCGGTTCAGAAAGGTGCTCATTATATGGAAGAAATGTAATTATTCTTCCTGAATGTTGCAGGGCTTCAGATAAGAAAAAGTCTGTCATATAATCATCTTAGTATGAAAAATTATCATTATGAACAGGTGAGATATTAGCATATAAGTAGATATATTCTTTTACAAAATATATTTTTTCTTAAAAAATTTGACTGTCCTTGTAAGCATTAGCATAGCAGTCTCATACACTTTTCAACAGAAATACTCAACACAATAACATGATGGAATCTGAGCAGGTTACTCTTCATTGCATGCTCTGACCTGGCACACTGCGACAGAGTTTATCCTAAAAACACGTTTAGAAAATCATACTTTGAACATGTTCTATAAACATTTATTTTGTAAAAAACAAGTATACAAATATACAACATGGGTAAAACTGTTTTTCTTTTTTATTTTTGTCTTTCACAGAGATATTGTCTTTTGGGATTGAACTCCAATTGTGAAAGAAGAAAAATTCTTAAATTTAAAACCTCATGACTTTGGGTTTTCTTTATTGCAAGACAATTTTCAAAAGTTTAATATCTTCCTTTTCCTCCTCCTGCAGAGTTGCTCAGGGGTCTACGCAGTTTCAGTTGTCTAATCCAGATGTGCTTTCTGCATGTTTAAAACAGCATTAAATGAGGCATTTTTTTGGTAGTGGGGTGTGCCAGGGATGCTTTTACTGGCTTTTGGTTATTCATTTCGAGAACCTGTAGGTCTCATTTTTGCTTTTTGCACATAATGTGGTTCCTCTTGTAATTCAATTGGTTTTCAGCCAAGTGTGGAAGATGTGAGTCAGTTCAAGTTCTCAACCGACTCCTTCCAAGTATAGGATATATCTCTGTCTCAAGTTCCTTGAGACAGAGAGATTGGGGTCTCATCTCTAGTAATGCAGACACAGCTCTGCTCTGTTGTGGTGAAGAAAAGAAAGTGCACCAACAAACAGAGCTACTGATTTAACGCTTTGTCAATGTTCCAACCCTCAGTTATCATCATGAAAACGGATCCTGACTGAAAGCACAAGATCCTGCATACAAGTAGCTGAAATAAGCTTTTCCCTTAGGGTTGCTGGGCATGGTTTTAGAGTAATAGGTAACAAGCTCTGTCACCCAGGGGTTACGTTTGAGTAGAGCCATTGCTCCTCTTCACTGAAAGGAGTCTTCTGCTGTGATTTACGTATTTCATTAGGATGGTGACTCTTCTGAGATTTTCTGTTCATGTACTATTGTGAGGAGACAGGGAAAAGACCAACACACTGAAGGAACTGTAGACGACTTTTGGTATAGGAATGCCTTGAGATCCCCACAATGGATTAATATTAAAAAATCATAATGGTAAATATCAACTGAGCAAGCATTCATTAATTTCCAATAATGTGTGTAGAGATCCTAGCTTAAAATCCTCTGGTGTGCTAAAAACATGTCAGTTTCTCACACACACCAACATCCAATGGTCTTTATATTCTTAACATCCACTTATACCAGCAAGTCTTAACAGAATCCTGTCTGGATGATGACAGGATTCTGTTTTATTTTATTCTGTGATTATTTTACTCAAATGATGGAATTTACCTTATACCATTATAGTCTGAACTCAAACCAAGACTTTTGATATACCTTAGCCTATCTGAATGTGGGTTCATTAAAAAGGCAATTTATTCAGCACTGGACATTAACTCTTGTCCTCTAGGTATCAAACCCCATGTGTCCTGTGTGTCTTATTCAACCATAACCAATCCATTTTCCACATGTAGATTTATTTTAAAATTTTCGAACATCGCTAGCAAGCAACTAACCCGTACAAAATAACTAGACTTAATACTCACTGTAGAATGGCATGGAAGGACTGTCTGTTCATTAACATTTATGACCAAAGGGTGCAACAAAGCTTTTGTAGGTGATGAAAGGCAAGTGAGAATTTCTTGGCAACTGTGAAAAGGATTTTTGCAAATTACATGAGTGCAAATGGATTTTTGTGTTGTGATAAATTGTTTTTGCATCATCTACCCTTGTAATACAGCCTTTTATTATCCCCATGAGGGTACGACAACAAACCACCATTAGTTTAGCAGGGGAGGTTAAGTTTCCACAACTGCTACCTTGTTATCCTGCAGCATTATTGATTTTGGAAGCACCAGTTTTTTTCATTGGTTCACACTACTCACAATGCTGTAGATGAAAATGGGGAAATGTTGTACTGCTCTGGGCAGCCATCAGGTGAATACTCCCTAGATATAGACTTTTGTGCTTAAATTTTTTCCATCGGCTCTATAGTCTTGAATATTCTGAACGATATTGGAATGAAAGCAAAACATCTATTTGCACATCCAGGTGATGCTATTAGAAATGTTTATTTTTACTGTTTCTGATTAGTCTTTTAAACCTCATAGATCATTTCTGTATCAAATGTCTTTGCCTATAATACACATCACATTACCTGTGTAATATTAATAATAAATAATGTTTATTACTCCTTATCTACCATTTGGAGTCAGAGCTGGTCTAAGGTTTTATGGGGATTCAAGCTGAATTAAACTCAACTCTTTTGGTTAAGAATATTGCTTCCATTAACAGCATTTAATACAGATTTGATGGAATCTAGGAGAGAAGACTAAGTTTAATTTTGTTAGCAGATTCACTTTTGGCAGAGCATTAAATGTGACGCACATTAAACACATTTAATGCGCTACACATCCTTTGAAGGAGAACACCTTTTATTTCACACAGGTGTGTTAAATTAGACATGTCACGTGATGTGACGCACAATAAACCAATGGAAAAAAACAGTCACATATAATTGATTATTATTTTATTACATGTATTTGTGAACAAACTGAGCTCAAGAACAGTTTACTCAACATTTTTTCTATGTTAGTACAACAAACTATGAAGATTACTTTTTGCACTTAACTTGTAAACTTCCTACTTCTTTAAAATCTTAAATTTTAAGACATTTACAATCTTTCAGTATCAGAGATCACTGCTTTTATCTGATTTTGCTTAGAGCCTACTCAATATGAAGATGCACTTTAAAATACACTATTGCTCTCAAAAGACATCTTTATCTTGCTATTTCTTTTTGCTTTTCAGAAATAATTAGAAATGCAAGGATGGAGGAAGACATACAGGAGGAGTGATGGTGGGGGCTTCAGGGTGGTCAAGGTGGTGAGGAGCAGCAAACCCAATATGGTCTGAAAGAGCAGAGGGTGTCTGGCACACATCCGTGATGCTGACCTGGAGCATTCAGAGGTTGAGCTTTGGCACTAATCTGACTGATTCTGCACAGCTGTTGAGGTGCAGAGGAGTGCACGTAGCTATGAGGACAAAAATAGATTGCTGTGGTCCACAGCTTGATGCTGGTGTTCAGAATTTAAATCACTGTCAGGTAATTCTGTCCCATGATAACTTTTAATGAGGTAATTTAGGATGACAATCTACAGCTGTTCTATAAAAGGTAGGAATGCTACAGTGCACAAACATGTAAAGTTTATATAGAAAAAAAGTTTTTCTGTTCATTTTGTGAGACATAAAAATGTTGACAGCAAAAGTTGATGAAGAGACTGAAGTTTCCAAAATTTCCTTGAATATATTACATAATATGTTCCTGGTGCCAGCATTCTGTTTCACATTTTGCTCCACAGTCTGTTCAGTAACTTTATAAATGTTGTGTTTGTAAAGCTGCAAAAAGAAAAAAAACATTAAACAATCTTTTAATTAGTGTATTTTTCTCCAAGGGGCAATCAATGGGAAAGCCAAAGTTTCTGTGCAGATTAGCCTATTAATAGATTTGGTACATAACAAAAATGTTGAAGGAATATTATTACGCTAATTGCACTTCTTTTTTGTCATTTCTCTTTCATCATACACCAATATTGTTCATGGACTTTCCTAACAACCTTTACCTTCTGATGTAACCTCAGATCAAACATTGTGTTTGGATGACACCTCTTCTCCCTATAATGAGTCAAAACTGCCTTTAACAAAAGAGGACATTCCAATCTGACTTCAGTTTTGCTATTCTACCTTATCTAAATATTCTCAGATAATTTAAAGGATATATCAAGTAATTCCTGGAAAGAGACATTCATAGTAAAAAACAAACTTTCAGAATTCCTTTTTCCTTCAAGGTGAATCTGTTGTAGTTAAATGGGTCTTGATTTCTTCTATATTATCAGAATTTGCTGCCCTTAAAAAGTAGCAATCAATCTTTGGGTTTTAATGATTAAAATGGCTTACATTGGTATAATGCTTTGGGAGACATGCCCATAGACCAGAGGTGGGCAACTCCAGGCCTCGAGGGCCGGTCTCCTGCAACTTTTAGATGTATCTCTACTTCAACACACCTGAGTCAAATAATGAGGTCATTAGCAGGACTCTGGAGAACTTGATTGCACTTAGGAGGTGATTCAGCTATTGCATTCAAGTGTGTTAGAACAGGGAGACATCTAAGAGTTGCAGTACACCGGCTATATGCTATATGTTTATATGCTGATAACTCAGACGACTATCCTGTAACTTCTTAACTCAGAATTACTTTGTTTTGGTCTATAGCATAAAGATGCCCTAAAAATACATTAAAGTTTTTGGCCATAAAGTGATAAAATAGGGCAAACTGTCAAAATCCCTCACTATGCCACATTGATTGGAAGTATTGTGCCACTCAAGTGGAAGCTTTATTGGTAACACTTTATTTGAAGGGGTGTGCACAAGACTGAAACATGAACATGAAGGAGTCTTTATTAATGCTTACTACTGTTGTCATGAAGTGCCATTTGCTAAATAATGACATATTTAATACAAAGTTGACACCTTTAATGGACATTTATTTCAAGTTTTAATGGAATTCTGCATTGAAAGTCAATCAATCAATCCTATTTATTTAGACACAATTATGGTTCATAAAAAAGCAAGAAACAGACAGAACAAAAACAAGAACAATAAAAATAAAATAATCATCCATTGCCATATAAACTAAGGTGGCAGTGATTTCAGTGTCTTTATTTACAGACAAATGCAAAGTTGACACTTTTAATCAACTTTTAATGCCACTATAGGTGCAACTTTGCATTAAAAATGTCATTATTTAACAAATTCCACTTCATGACAACAGTCATAAACATTTAGCAAGACTCCCACATGTTCATGACAGGTGTTATGTCATGTTTATGACAGTGTCATGTCAATCTTATGCACATCCCCTCAAATAAAATGTTATCGCTATATTTTTATAAGTCTCTGTACAATACACTACAGAGCTATCAAAAACACTCAATTAATACTATGAGCCAAATGTGTGTTCAGAAAATGTGGCAGTTGCATTAATCACTACCACTTGTGAAATTTGTAATAAATTTGCACATTTTTGATTTTGGCAAAGCTATGACGAGGTTATGCTGGTGAGAATGTTTCCTGTTATTCACTTCAGTGGAGCAGTCAATCAAGAAGTACCTAGCTGTCCTTAAAAGCATAACAGATGGTGTGGAGGAGGGAGTACAAAAGCGCAATGAATCTTTGAAGCCTACTGCAGTTGCAGGCTGGCTAAAAGTGCTTCTCTGAAAGGTCCGCTCGGATGTGAAGCGGCTGGCCGTGTGACTGGATGCCTCTCATGCACGCTGCTAGGTGGGCTCATTGTGTTAGACTTGCTGACTCAACCTGTGCTGGTGTCTGACAAGGATTTAATTGAGGAAAAAAGGAAATGAGGTTGTATTGGAATCCAAACTTAGGCGATTTTCCAACTGCCCATAAAATGTCTGAACTAAAGTAATTAGATTCGCATACTGCTTTGCCAATACTTTGCAGGGGAAATTCCTGATTTAATATTTGAATGGCTGTTTCTCAAAGCAAAGACAAGGAAACATTGCATCTTCTTTCTCCAATTGAAAATACAAAAACATAGTTACCTGTAAAAACCCAGACATAAGCCTTGAACAAATAAGACTTATATGTAGATGTATATAAGCGTTGGTGTCAAAACATTATATGTACAGTAGATGTATGTACTGTATGTGCTCATGAGTGAATATCTAAGAATAAACTATGAAACTGCATTTCCAATAGAAGACAAGTGTGCTTACTTTACATTTAACAATAGTGGATGCCATACAAGGTGAATGAACATATATTTACAGACAGAACAGGTTTCTTAATAGGTTCTTGAAAGCAAGATACTGGTGTTGTGTTCAGTCATTCAATATTAAACTGGGGTAGTATACTGTCTAGTCCAGAGTAAACATGTTGATGTCATGGTTTCAAATAAAATAGGACATGTTTTTGCTACTAAAGTTTAGAAAAAATATACAACTGAGCGTACATGACAGGATTCCAATCTACAGATCAGTAAGATCAGTCATTATGAAATTTATTCTAATGAGATATTTATGGAATACACTAGCAGGTTAAAATCAAGTTTAGAAATAGCAAAAATGTTTATGAATTAAATGCAAAGCCAAGATTCGGTGATTGCTACATTCAATGCTGATGTCGTCATGCTGCATAGAAATCAAAGGCAAAACCTTGAGCTGGAGAGGAAATCAGTAAGGATTTATAAGTTAGGAGTTTTTTACCCTGCATTTACATTCAGAAGAAGAATTTTGAGCAGGAAGAGGATTTGCATAACTTTGCAGTAGTGCACTAGAGATACAGACGTCTTTAATCAGCATTTCAATATGTAGTTTTATGTAAGGATTTGACAGTAATGTAGTACAACTTACATTGTTATAGCATTTAAAAGTTCAATCTTTTGAAAATTTGATAAACTAAAAGAACGTTTTGCTGTTTGCTTCATTTCAGAGATGCATTTGTGTGCTTTTGTTAAAGTCATTCTGTGCTCTGTGAGCAGACTGGACCCTGGGGCAAAATAGCTACAAAGCTATTGTTACACACATTCCCAGGCGGTTTTGGTTTGGAATTCATTTAATAGCTGGTCTTTGTCTCTTAGTTTCTCCTTTCCATTCATGACAGCGATGAGCTATGATGAGTACTAAAAGTGCGACCATGTGTCTCGCTTAGAGTGACTTATAGCACACATGTAGGTTACAAAAACATTATTGCTCACAACTCAAAGACTGATGTCTTGAGTGACACAGGCAGTTATTTGTTATTATCTGGATTAAGTAGGGTGGAATGTCAAGGGTGACCAGTATATCAGAGCCTCTATGCGGCACTAGCTCTTCCCTTTAATATTTTCTGCCGACTGTCTTCAGGGTAAGATCTGCAAAAAAAAGGGCATTATTTTGTCCTGCTACTCTAAAACTGTGAGAGATGTGTGCATGTGAAAAACAGACAAATGCGCAAAGGCTTCTTTCAGGAAGAGAAAGGATCCCCGCTACTTTGTGCACTTGTAGACTAGAACGCATGCTGTGTTCTGCTTTTATCACAGATGTTCAGTATCTCTGAACACTGGATTCAGCAGCATCTTAAAGATCTTGTGCCAGCATGACAAAATATGAATTTATGACACTTGTAACGACTCCACAATAAATGGTGAAGTCATCTCAGGTAAAACTTGGTGCAATGGATCACTGATTTTGCTGTGAAACTCCTGTGCATTACCTTTTCTAGATAAAGCTGTTCCTTGATAAAGTTCGTATCGTATTGGTAGAAGTCACTTAGGATTCACATGCACAGTAGATCAAATTGACAGCCTCTGCAATAATTAAAGATAAATCCATGCAGCAGTGCATGTTCCTCAGTTCCAGCTGTGAGTCAGAGACTTGCACATCAAGTCTACGATGTACACAGTGCTTAACTGTGAGCAATTAACCAAAGACTAAAGTTAAAAATTGCAATAAAAATATTTAGGCCAGAAGCGTAGACAAAACAAAACATACCCAGACTTTTTATTAAACTGTGTAATTTAGTTCAGCAGAGTTTAGATAATAAAACTAAAATGTTGAATCTCAATTGTATTAGACTTTAAAGAGAATTCATGGCTTAAATCACCATAGAATCCTATTTGAAAGATGCCAAGATGTCTTGACTGTCCTTCTTCCTACTTGTCAACTAATTTGTTGATGATAGGAATTAACATCTGAATTGGATTTATTGCACACAGATTTATTTACAAAACCTGAATGAAGCTGAAAAACAAAGACATGTCAGCAAAATCAGGATAATAACATCCCACAGACTTCTTCCCTCTTGTCCAACCATTTGTCACTCAGTGTTTCACATGCTCATCAAAGCACAAAAACCAGCAGTGCCAAATAACTTGTGGCTCACTCTTACACAAAACCCCAACAGAATAACAGAGTAGGGAGTGGAAGAATGAGCAGCAACAGCAAAATCACACACTAAATTTGACACCTAAAAAGGTCGTTTCATTGTTCTTCTTTGAAATCACTTTTCTGTTTAGCATTCCATTTGTTTGCTTATTTCTTGTTTCATGTCTGGTGCTGAAGTCTATGAATATATAATTACAATAGAAAAAGAAGTAAAACAGCTATTTGTGGCCTAATAGAAAAACCTGATGTCATACACTAACCCTAATTAAAAATTGCCTGTCAATTAGTGTATGTGTTTGGATTAATTACTAATATGCTTGCATATGCAGAAAACAATTTATTGGTATATCGCTAAATATAATAAATATATGTTATTAAACATGCTCCACCATGACACAGAAAGGTTGGCAGAATAAGTGCTGAATGTTGCTGCAGGGAAGATAAAAAAAAACCTTTTCTCTCCTTTCTCTTTGCAGTGTAAGGCACATTTATTACAAACCCTGTTAATAATGTGTAACAAATCTTAAAATAAATCATTTTTTATTGCAGTACCATTATTTCATACAGCTAATTTTAGAAAAACCCTTTCTTTAACCGAATAAGCAAGTAAAGTCAATCAGAGGCAGACTAAAGTTATATGAGGCTTTAGGCAGAATTTTAAGTGCGGGGGCCATTTCCAGATTAACCTCCACGCCACTTTAGCACCAATGACCCCAATCATGTCTTCCATCCTTGCATTCTGCATTAACACATCTTGCTCTACAGCTACTTGTGAACAAACAATGAATTACAATTACTACATGGCAGACTCTGTCTTGGTTATTTTTTGTTATACTGGTAAAAAAAAAAGTTTTTAAAGTACACATTTTAATTTATTTTCTGTTTTATTTATGTTAACTTTTTATACTCCCTGCATGCCAAAAAACTTATTCCTGAATGTGGAAGCATTTTAAAAAGTGGAAGTACTTTAGCCCCGAGGAAGGCTGCGTAACCCAAGGGTTAAATGATCAGAGGCGATAGTTTATTATTTCCTCTTTGTATGTCAAAGAGTACAAAGAGGTAATGCGTTCAAGCATTTTTTTCAATATGGTAATTTTTTTCAGCTGAATTAGCTTTCACTAGTTCTAATTGTAAATAATAAAATAAAAAATAAAAAGGGGGAAACTGCTACATTTCTAAAATTGAGTTTACAGAAATTAGCTCCTGACACCAAAGCTTCTCAGCAACAAATCATTTAGCTCAAAAGTAATGTACACACACTATACACATTACATGTTGAAAATAAAATGCTCTTTGTAAAATTAAAAGAAAACATGACGATAACATGACCTTGAACTGCTAAGAAGTGAAAATGGGGCTGATTTATTTACAACCAGCTGCAGTGTGTATAAAATGTTTTCCCTACTTGGATACAAGCTGCATAAATTATTAAATTATCTTAAAATTATGACTATGTTTGCATACAATTTAAAGTATGAAAGCATTAATTTGAATTCATGAGCTTGTGAAAGCTCGTGTCTTGTGAGAATTCAAGTAATTTTTCAGGTCCAAGGTCAACAAGAGACCAGGAGCCACAAAGATTGCTGACATGTTGGGCAATCTTTGAATTCATTTTTTGAAAAAGAAAAGTTCAGTATTTGAAAAAGACTGGGCTATCCCTTTTAATGTGTTTTTTTTATTATTCACATATTTGTTTTCATAAAAACTCTTCACAATACCAAGCACAAATAAAACATTTTTAGAATCAAATCAATGCTGTAAATGGCTAACCTTAGCTTACTCCTTAAAGATACATTTTGGTTTCTATTTTTCATACATAATATCTACGAATATATCTACGAATATCTATTGTACTACTCAAATTGATGTATTTGTGTCAATTTGGTGAGAATGCCATCCAGGTTGTGTGGACAGCTTTATGACAGGCTTTTCTCTGCAGTCTTAAGGACAAAAGGTGTAAGCCTTCTGTACAAAAGAAGCTAAATTTTAATTGATGGGATCACGGGAAACTTAACAGAGTGTGAATATCCTCAGTTAGCACCTTTGAGCTGTTTGCCAAGGGTAAACCGTCAAAGTGTGAGAAAGTCCTCATATTTAACTTTATTATTATGCATCAGCTAGCCCAGCATGAACAATTTGCTGTATTGCTTGAAGTAAGAAAGAAAAAGGAGGACACATTAAACATATCCTGCCAAGGTGATGCATATTGTGGACATGATCTGACGTGAAAAATTGCAGAAGATATCCCACTCTGCTCAACTCACGTAGCTCAGCAGGCAGAGGCGTATAGAGCCATGGGGCCCTCACAGCAGATATGTTAACACAGAAACCTGCAAGGCCGAGTTGCAAGAAGCACCGTTTGGCAGTAATTGTGTGCCAGCAGTTTACATATCTGGAGTTTTTAGCTAAGCATATTTAACAAAAAAGAACACATTCCCAACCAATTGTGTTCACTAGTGAGAACAAGCCATAAGCGCTGCTATTTTTCTAGTTCTTTACTCATTCATATATATTCAACACTGATAAATGTAAGAAGTAAATTGCCTCCAAAGACACAATTCTTGCAACTGTTCATTAATTCACTCATGAATATGGAATCATCCAGACCTCATTGGCTCTTTTTACAGTAATGTGAGCAGTGAAACCCAAGGGGGGAAAAAAAACTCTTCAGACCACAGTCAGCCTTACTTTCCAGGTGAGAGCACTTTATTCTCCCTGCTTCCCGCTGCAGCGGGCCCACTCAATAAATCACAGTGCAAAGCGCTGCCTTTACGCTGCAGCTAAGACACCAATGTCACTGGCTGTGAGGATGAATTGTCATGAGTCAGCAAACGCTTGGTTGAAAAAGGTCTGCTTTTGCTTTTTATTTTAAGAATTCAGGCAAAATATGCAAAATCACTCCCACCAAACTCCAAACCAAAAAATACAACAGAGGCCCATCTTGGCCTCTTCACTTTTACTGCTAGATGAGGGATGATTAGTGTAATTTGCTCCTTTAAATCATATGAATAATTAAAAAGGGAAAATGAACGAAGATCATCTATAATAGAAGGAGTAGAAAGCAACCCGAGATACGTACATGCACAGGTATTGTTGACTGTGAGAGACCTGCTCAGGAGCTGGTGTTGCATTTCATGGTTCCATTTACAATGTGCAATAAGTGGGAAATTATTTCATGAAGCATTTCATGCAGGATTGTTCCAGCGTTATGTAAGTTTCACCACATCATTAGAATGGTGTCAATATCTCTATAAATAATTAATCAAATTGAGATATTACAAAGACTTCAATTAGGTTGATGCTATGAATGAGTACTGCATCTATATAGGCTATACACTCCCCCTGTTTCCTCAATCAGCACTGAAAGAATGAATACGGTAACAAGCTAAGCGCCTGCACTAAAGGCATTATTCAGTGCCTTCATATTGATGAGACTTGCCAGTGTTGATTCATTAAAGAGTTTCAGTGCGACTGGTAATGCACTTTGAAGTCTGATGGAGCTAAAGGCAGTGAGTGTGAGTCGTTGCTGTGGGATTTTTCTTTCTTTTAACAATCACCGCGGATCACTGAAGAGGAAGAAGTAATAAAACTAAAATGGTCCCAACTCAAATTATCTACAGAATCTGACTCACCTAGGAACTCACTTTGTTGAATTTTGTATAGTTGCCTGCCACTCACTCTATTGGACAGAGCGCCTCAGTTTAATGTTAACACAAATTTTTTTATGCTGCATCTTGGATGAATAAATATTGACAAAAAAAATAAAATAAATAATACTAAAACACAGTCCTACCATGTATAGCTACTGTATGTTGTTATGCTTTTCATAGATCAGTTTACATAATTGAAGAGAATGTTAAATACATTTAAATTAAATATAGATATTAAGTATAGCAAAAATAATAATTTCATCCATTTATTATCTGTTTAGATAGTTACAGAATAAAATTTGCTGTTTACTATTTCAGCCCAATCTCGCTTCAAAATGTCTGCCTCCAAAAGCTTGATTCTGTTACAACTAATGAGGCAGAAATCCATTGGCCAGTGATCAAAATTGACTAATTTTCTCTCTGTCGGTTCTGACCCGTAATCAGCAGGTTAAGTGCAGATAATTAGAATTTTTTTTTCAGGGCAATAAATGCTTCAAAACTAAAAAACACCCAATATATTGGTCTATAAACACATTAAAAATTTATATGTTCTTTTGAATGCTTTGTTTTGAGGTAAGGACAGGCTTTGACTCATAAATGGGGAATATCTTGTAATTTCTTCGTTTTTGATGGATGAAAACAAATTAAGAGACAACCACATCTGATTTTAAGTGCTTTTGCAAAATGCTTTTTGTTTTTTATCCCCAAATCTATTTTAGGCATGTTAATTTGGCTTTATATCTTCATTAGTTTTTGTAGGGCTGCTTGTTTTGACCAGGAAATTCCTGCAAGGGAATTAGTTTTTTGTGCCACATTTCTTTGCACAAACAAGGAAATTGACTCTTGTTTGTCTGCACCCTGACTGCAGGTACATTAAATATAACCATGTAAACTTAAGAGTTCACGAAAAACAACAGATATGTACATAAATTTGAATGTACACCCAATACTTTTCAAAAAATTATTTTTAGTCTGATAGTAATGCGAGAGTGTAATGTTTTTAAGAGCATATTTTGAAAGCTTTCATGAAATCTAACAATATAAAGATGCAGGACAGTGACAATGAGGAACATTCATGCTTATTCGGTGAGTATTCATTTACAAATGTAAGGTCAGGAAGACATCAGCAAAAGAGAAGGTGTTTAAAAGTACATTTAGCACATTGAGCATGGCAGATTTGAATACGCTAATTAAAAATTAGATCAGGGAAACAAGAAACATCAGTGATTTCCAATTTGATTTGCTGTTTTTTTGATGCGACTGTCTATAATGCAGCTAATCGCACTCATGTCTGGATTTAACAGCCTGCAGTACGTTCTCCCCAGTTCGTCTGTTTCTTTCATGCTGAACAGGACTGTAGTCAAAATGTAATGATTATGAGTGATTAAACTTTTATACTGATTATAGGACTGATTTAATCATCTACACATGGCTCTTCAATGGATCCACCAAGTGTTTCTACATGTGTGATCATTCTACAGTTAATTGACATTGTTTAACTGGAGAGCATTGATATAAATGATTAAACTGTGTGTACTGCCATTTTTTATTTTCCAATCATTGTGTGAGCTCAAATATGTCTTTTTCCACAACACATCAAAAATTCCAACCGTATCCCAGCTCTTTCAAAAACAAAACAGTATAATTAGTTAACAAATGTTCCATTGAAATAAATTGCATATTTGTAATAATACCTATATTTAGACAGATAATAAAACAAGATATTTTAAATAATCTTCTTATCTTGAAAGAAGATTACGCATTCTTTTATGTCTAGAATGCATTAGACCACCATGGTGAGAGCTATCATTATCAATCTATGACGGTTTTTTGGCTACCTGACAGCTCCATGCACACTGAAGCTAACATCTCATTAGTAATCCGGAGACACAAGCAGACCCATTTCACCCCCATTGGCTCTTTCTCTCATCTTCTCTAGATCTTCTTTTCTCTCAAGAGGGTTTAATGTCTAATAGAACTTGAGCTGCAATGACAAAAGGGGGGACAGCAGTAAGGTGTTTAGTGACATGCTATCATCTGAGAAATTTGAGAAATAATAAAACCCAAAAGGTTCATCGCAGCTGCTTTCTGAGATTACTTGGTGATATCAAAGTTGTTGATAAAGATTTTGTCGCCTCTCTGTTCAATGAAATACTCATCTGTTTGGTTTCAGAGCACTGACAGGAAGTAATGCTTTCATTTATCTCCACGTCTTTAAATTGCTCAATAGGGAAAAGTAGGAACATAACGTCACGCAGCATCAGTGGGAGAGAGCTCATATTCAGTTTTGTTAATGCAACAGGATTTGGACAGTTCCCAGGGATGAGAGGAGTGCTGCAAATAGCTGGACTTAATGTATGTCTCTGGGAGGAATACATTGACTGAGTGAAAGTTTTCAATACTGCCGTATACAGGGGGATTATTATGTTATTATGTGATAGAAGTCAGGCTGTGTTTGCATGCATCTCATTTGAGTTAAGCAAATATAAATCTATTTCTTTAATATGTTAAGTGGCCACAAACTGGGGTCTTAACTTATCTGAGAAATACATTGGTGTTTTCAGACACATCATTCCCTTTGTGCTAGGTTTTGGTGCCTTTTCTAGCATCTGTTGGTTAACTACATTCTTGGTCTTTATTTTTCTTTGTCTCCAGAATTTCTTTCAATACATCATTAAAAAGGTAAAAAATGTATTTACTAACACATGCATTGTTTTTAACCTGTTGATCATTTTCTGGGGTCTTATGATGTGGGATATCGGTTTATTTAATATCAAGTCTCTAAAGATTAGGGTGTTTTTCACTTTGTTTTTATTTTTCAGTAGTTCTTTAATATACTGACCTACCATACTCTCACTACCTTTGAAGTTATTTGTAACAGGGGTGGTGTGCATTTTTAAAAAGCACTGCATGTGTGTGCAACATTCAGGAAAAAGCATTCTTACGTTTTGCACAATGCCAAATAAAATGTTGTGGTGACATTAATTTTCCTATAACATTATGATGTGTTTACATTCAAGGTTATTCTTATAATATCATGTTTCAAATCTAAAGACATAAAACAGTCATTAATTACAAAGTAAATTGCAAAATGACTGAATGGTTGTTTTTTTTTTTACGACTGGGATTACTCACTCTTATATCCTTTCAGGATAAAACGGTGTTATTCACTTTAAACCCTTTACAGAGTATAGAAGCAGTTACCTTGATCTAACATAAACTGGTCCAAGGTTTAGAAATCAAGATTTTTTTGAGAACCTGTCAGTGTTTTTTTTTGTGTGTGTGTGTGTGTGTGTTTGTTTTCACTATGACACACTTACAAAGTCTATGATAAGAACCTACTGTCGAAAAATAGGATCATTCTAATATTCCAGACAGTTAAGTAACTCAACAATTAAGCTGAAATTTATATGGTGATAAGAGTTCTTATGGGATAAAAAACAGAAATAAATCAGAGCTCAGGCTTTTACAGTGGTATACCAGTAAAACTCAAAGGTTGTCATTTCAAAGGGTCCAGAAATATTTCTCCTCCTTCCTATATGAGCTGTGACTACACAAAAATATTATGTCTTTTCGCAGTAATTAAGAAAAGAGGTGGTGTCATATATGTGCCACATTTTTGGCTTTAGGTGAGTAAGATTCATTAAAAAACAAAATACTTTGATCTTCAAGGTCTTCTATGTCTTCAGATTCACTGTAGCCTCTCCAGTGAGTTTGAAGATATCCTTTGAAAATTGCGCACATATTCCAGGAAGGAATTAAGTGATGCTTTTATGCATAGCTTCATATATTAGAAGCAATGTTTTATATCTTGTTTTAGAATTCATATGTTATAGTCTAATTGCCTTCGAGACACAACATGTAATTCAGAAGTTATAGAAGTTAGAAATAAGTGAGATAATTTCTGGATTCTGGCCAGTATGTAAACTTTAAATCAATGCTCTGACTGATAATGTTATGCACATATTCCTGGAACCATTGTTATTATTATTATTGTTATGTAATAATATAACAGACAGAAACACAGGGGTGTAATCAGCAGAGGGAAAACTGCCAGCACCAGGGCTGAATTATCTCATTTGTAATATGACTGATCAAGATTTTAAGAAAAATGGACAGTATGTTGCTTTGCCCATGCTGTAATTCTGTACAGCATTCAGATAAATTCAATGAGAGACATTTTGCATTACTAATCTAAGATTAAATCTGCTGAAATCCTTTTAAAACTGTACACTAGGGTTTGGATTTATCATTGCTAAATAATAGATGAGATGTTAAGAGAAGTAAAGCTGAAAGATATTGTTAAGCTATAAAAGTAAATGATCCATATCATTATCAAGGCAGCACAAGAAAAAAAAAATGTGGACAAAAATTTGATGATCTGCAGAAATATCCAGTTCTGATTTGTAAATACCAAACAGCTGCTAAAACCAATCTGCCTGTAGAAATCTTTATCTAATGTACAGTACAGACCAAAGGTTTGGACACAACTGTGTGTCCAAACTTTTGGTCTGTACTCAGTTCAGACCAAAAGTTTGGACACACTTTCTCATTGAATCCAATGAGAAGGTGTGTCCAAACTTTTGGTCTGTACTGTAGATGCAAACCAAATCTATCTAGCAAACTATTTAAGAAGACTGATAACTTGGAGAACTAGATTATACTTGGATATATATATACTTATATATATATATAAGTCTCTAAATATATATATATATATATATATATATATATATATATATATATATATATATATATATATATATATATATATATATATATATATATATATATATATATATATATACAGTATATGTTTTTAGTAAATAATAAAGTATTTTCAGTATCTCACTAATGCGTTCTGAAAGTTCTACAACAGGTTCCCCAGTCTAAAGCTCTCAGGGCTTATATGAATTGTGCCACCACTATATTACTCTACAGTCTCATAAGTAATGTATGGTAACAAATGAAACATTTTTCTCAGCACCCCATTAGTAAACCTTATCTTTTCGCAGCCACCAGCTATCACACAAAAGCCCAAAAGTTGTCAGAGTCAGAAGAACATTAATTTGGTTTCTTTTTTCTCTTTTTTTATCTTCCTCTGTGCTTTTCACTTTGCATCTCATTTAGTCATTTTCTAGTCTCCAGTGCAGCAGAGTGGGTGGATGCATCACTCTAATTCTCAAAAGCAGCACCAATATTCAGTAGAAACCAGATATTTACATACACTGCATATATGCATGTAACCTTTTTTTTTTTTTTTGCTGTCTGAGATCAAATCAAACTAAGAATGTTCTGTTTTAAGTTCACAAATGAGAACTGATAACAATTTATTTATTTTTTTTTTTTACTGTCTTCAAATTTAAAAGTTTACAAAAATTCCCTTACTATGTGGTAGAATTGCTTTTTTATAAGTGCATGACTTATCAAAGGTGTTGTTATCCTTTCACGTTTGTTGGAATTTTGTCCCATTTTTGTCTCTCTCATCGTCTTCAACATCTAATTTTTGTTGTGAGGTTGATGCATAAATTTTTGCACACGTCCATGGTGTTTTTGCATATTTATAAAGAGTTTGGCAAGATGAACATGGTGCATTTGGAACATCAAACCAAGGATGATCCGATATTGTGGAATTTCCACAATATCGGATACTTTTGATTTTTTTCATGACGTTTTTCACTAACGCAGTATGTTTGAGAAGCTGCCTCAAGTTAACAATCACAGGGATATTAAACCATGGCATCATTACCATTCCTTCAGACTTCTGAGTTTTAACTAAGTAATAAAAAAGTCTCATTTTTCCTCCATTTAACAAATGTAAATCTATTTGCAAAGTTTAGCCCGATTTAGTGTCAGGCAGCCAGCTATGCGTATTCATACACAGCTGCAAGTCTAACACAAGTCAGTCTGAGGTGTTCATATAAAACAATCAAATGAAAGTAAAATAGTTAATTTATACTGCTGCAGAAAAGTCACAGTAGCCACAGTTTTCTTCTAATATGCTTCTTAATTATAGTATTATCGCTTGTAAGTTTTAGCAGACCTTTCTAATTCACATTTTTACATTGTGCTCTGCAACTGTCAGTCAAGTTTAACTGTAAAAGGGTTTGTAAAAATGTATGGTCTTCTTTGTCCTTAAAGAAATAAAATAATAAAACCTACAAAAAAATTCTTTAGTGACAAAAGGACAGTGACATCCTCCACTTTCAATACTCTTAATGTGTCTTTAGTAAAACAAGCAAACAAAAAATAATCTTGTGGAGTATTCTATTATTATTATCTTTACACCTAAATTTCCCCACTGTGGGACAATAAAGGCCTTTTCTATTCTATTACATTATACCCTTACGGAGGTTGTAAAAAATTTATATTTTGCCACTGAAGTAACTCAGGCTATTCCTCACAATTCTGTGGCACCTGCAATCATAATAAGGATAAAAACTTATATTTATTCCCAAATGTTCTACAAATTATTTTCAGCAAATCAGAGTGGAAATACAGTTGTCACGAGAGAAACCATCACAAATTAGGTTTGCTTCATTGACAATCTGTTTGAACCCTGACCCCCAGTACAAACCTGTCTGCTCTATACCCACACTGCCCTACTAAAGCTGAAGCTTTAGATCTGCTTGTGGTGGATTCGTGCCCCATTTTAAAATAGATAAGTGTTTTTTCAGGTCAAAGTTAAACAAGCCAAGTGGTATTTTTGACCTACTCTGGTAAATGCTTGGACAGAATCCTCTACTATCTGCACTGACGGTCAACAAAAATATCCCCATCGTGTTTAAGTGCACTCTAAAGTGAGGTATAAAAAGGTATTTGTCTTTGCTTCAGGGGAATCCAAATGTTTTCCTCTGTCTGCTGCATCATTTATGAAACACGAAAGTCGAGGCAGAGATTGCGTTCACCTAAATGTGATTTGCTGCCCATCACTCATGCTTGCCTCCCTGCCATATGTCATTCTACCAGGATACACACCAGCCAGCTGAAAGCCTTACATCAGTGTGCAACGAGGAGGAAATCTCTGCAAAATTTAACACCCAGCCAGGAGGAAACGTGTAAAATTACCTGAGAGTGCAGAATTACCAGATTCTTAAACCAAGTTATATGACACAGTTCATAAAGAGGTACACCGCCTTAATGCATATTCAATATACTCTGCCCTCTAATGTTTCATTGAGGTTTTGTCATGAATAAAACAAGTTCAGTGTGAGAGAAGTGTAGGAAAAATATCTGTGAATCGTAGCGGGAGTTATACAAATATCAGTAATAAACGGCCAGCATGTTCATAGGACCTCTGAAATTTCAGTTTTGTCTTCTGAATTAGTCATGATTAAAATATATTATTGTTGGATGCAATAAAATAAACACTACCACATGTATTTTAGATTATTTACCTGCACTATTTTATTTTTTTATAGAACTGCCATTGCTGCATTAACATTTTAAATTGTATAAAAACATAAAAGATCTGCATATATATTAAAAAAGGTCCACTCCTCAGCAAACAAAAATACAAACCAGGATACTGATTTGCTCCTGTTTGGCCCCTTATGTAGTTTTCTGGTCAAGGTTTAAAGGAGATGTGCTTATGATTCAAGATGTATTGGAACACACCGGCCACAGCTACTGACCTGTTACTGGAGGTTAAACAATGCAAGTTGTATTGGACCAACTTCAAAGCATAATTTTGTTACAGTTCTTATGTCAGGGCAGAGGGCTCTGTAATTGCACTTCACTACACAAACTGTAACAAAGAGGAGTTTTCAATCTGTTCCCGCAGGACCGACTTAGGCTCCTGCCTGACTGAACATGCTGATTTAACTTTGGCGAGATGCAGAAGTTTGAGGCAAAGTTGCCTTTAAGGCCCCGAGTATGGATTTCAGTTACAGTTATGCTTCTCAACTTTGAACCTCATGGCAATTTCTCATCAGTCTGGCTAATTTGTTGAGCTGTACCAAATGAATGGATCTATGAACATCATGAAAGTCAGCAAGAGTTCACCTTCAAAACAATGACTCAACCCCCCAGTACACATTATGAAACATTCGGTTCTGTGACGATGCATCTGTGTAATTAGAAAATATGAATAAAATGTGCCAGCTAAGGATCAAAGAGGGGTGCATATTCCTTTGAACACTGGGTCAGTATGAGCTTTTGATGATACATGTAAGTGTAGACGTCATAGATAGACATCTATGAATCATTCTGTCTGGATGGAAATAGACTTGTCAGCAATCACATTTCTCCAAGATCATTGTTCTGCTTTTATTTAAAACAATCTTATTTGAAGTGTATGTTTTATTTTTGGTAAAAAAAAATTGTAGGAATTTTAAGTTAGTTTATTTGTGATTAATAACAAAAGTTACAGACTATACTGACCATTATTCTATTTCTATTCAGATTAAGAAACAAAGTGATGAGAAAATTTGAAGTAAAATTAGGTCAGTCCTCATCCTTCTGACAAATATACAAAAAGTTAATTCAAAATCCTGAAATTTGTAATTTCTTCTTGCAAAAATCTATTAGAATAAAACAGTTGTAAAACAGGTTTACATCTCGAATAATCAAAACATAATTTTACCACTACAAACATTTACAAACCCTGAGATGAGCTTTCAGCCTGTCCATGATATACCTCGACATTTACAAGTCTTACATTTATTGTTGTTATTATCCAGTTATTGCTTGTTTGTGCAATTACTCATGGAATACCTCCCACAAGCACAACAGAAATGATGAGACTGTCTCTCAAAAGGTATATTGCTCATCTAAACTCGTCCAAGATAAATGCTAGCACTCATGTTTGTTGGCACCTTCAAGGCCAACCCTGCCTAAGCTAAAACATCTGCTGTAGAATAGTGTATGATTATATTGAATGGGTGTACAAATTGCCAGAACACTCGAGCCTTAAACTACAAACTATTGGAACACAAAGCATTCTCCAAATATGAAGAGCACCCAGAGGAATATAGTGCAAGAAACACTTTATCAAAGATGGAATATTTTCACACATACTAGCTAGGCACGCACTGCAGGAAGAGAACTGATTTTCAGTTCAGTGAATTTAACAGCTGATCTGTGGGAAGAGGTCCGTCCTTTCCAAGAAAACCCGAGCAACACTTTACCTCAATATATCCTTCCTTTTACATGAAGCTGCTGAACTGCCAAGATGTCAGGCAGCAAATGATTGGTGTAAGTCGCTTGACTTTTTTTTCATCACCTGACACACGTCCGTCCCTGTAATGTATTGAAGGAGCTCGGGGAAGATAGGACATGCAGAGATGTACTGTGCTTATAGACTTGTGATTGACTCATGCCCCAGCACCCAGGAAGATGCAGCACATTTGTCAAAATCTTGAAAACGCATGCACAGTTTGCTGCATTTTTATTTTTCACCACACTCCTCGGCTGTGTTAACCCGGTGTGCCGATGTGGACCCAAGCAAGCATTGGAGAGGAGGCATGTTATCTCAACATGCAGGTCGTAGCTTAACATATAGAGGTTCAAAATCCTGTAAAATTACACTGCATCAAGCTAACTGGCCTATGTTCCCTCTGAGCCTCAGGACAGGACTGCTACTTAGTGATAACGATGTAAGATCCTTGCCAGTGTCACTAAGCAAAAAAAAATGATGAATCCACTTGCACAGTTAGAAACAACAGCTCCTATTTAGCAGAACTGAAAATTAGAAACTCCTCTGTGAGAGGACGGCACTTTTGGCAATATTGCGCAGGTAATTGAAAAGTAACTTTAGAGGAACTGGTGCTTACTCCTTATGCCCTTCAGTTCTAATTTTGCCAATATAATATAGTAATTATGTGTCAATGTGAATTATAATCTTACAGAATTATGACAGGTCAAAATGCTGTAATTTCACAGAGAATCATTGTAACAAGACCAAATCTCATTAAGATGGTAACAGAAAAATCACAATCTTATTACATTACAGACCTTGACTGCCAACAGTCTGATATACTAGATACACAGTGGTGGGAAAGGGAAAGGTTTTTTTTTTGTGACAGATATTAACAATTGTAAATAATAACTGTAATAAACAAACAAAAGTTAATATCAGACAGAGATAACCAAAGGAAATGCTTAATGGAGTTTTCCAATGATCATTTAGAGATAAAAAATCAACACACTTTAAAAAAAAAAGTAATTACTCCAAACCCAATAACTGGTTGTGAAACCCTTAGTGGCAGCAACCTGCAAAAAGCTTTTGTTATAATTGGCAATCAGTCTGTCACTGTGGAAGAAGTCGTCTTTGTGGAATTATTGTAATTCAGGAAGATTTAAAGGCTTTGGATTTGAACAGCCCATTTAAACTCATAATTCTGTTCCTCAGCCTGATTTAAGTTCAGATTTATGAATTAGGCCACTTCAAAACATTTATTTTATTTTTTTGGACTATTAAGAAGTGGACTGCTTCTGTTCTATGTATGTCTTCCCATATTACCCAAGTACACTCGAGCCCAAGGTCATGGACTGATTGGTGAGCATTCTCCTTCAGAAGTTTCATAATTCATGGTTCCATCAAATATGGTATTTCATAGAGGCCCCGAAGGACCAAACCAGTCCAAAACCATCACACTATATCAGGCAGTAAACATTCTTGGGTGTAGCTAGTAAAACTGAAACAGTATAATTAATTACAGTTATTCATAATACAGAAAAATTTGTAATTACTTATTCACATATAATCAAACTGGATTGGGAAGCAATTTTCTTTTAATAAATACAATCATCATATGGAAACAACATTTTGCGTTTACTGAGATTATCTTTATCTTATACAAAAATCTGTTTCATTTTCTGAGGATTTATGTCATAAAATAATACATTACTACTCAAGATTCACTCCAATAAGGTGCTTTAATTCAGTGGAATATTAAACTGTAGAATAAAATATAATAAAATAAAATCAAGCAAAGGCTTGAGGCCTTTCGTCTAAGTGGAAACATTTTGTAGATTTTCTTTTTTTACACAATTCCACTGCAGGGATATCTAAGTGCAAAATGAAACGTCTGCCATGCAGCAGATAAGTTTATCAGTCTTTCAGTAACACAACTTTGGCCAGAATTTTTATTTTTTTTATAGATTATGATTAATAAAAAATATGCAAATATTTCAAAGCAAGGACTTTATACCTCCTCACAAATGGAAAATGTAAAGGGAATAAAAGTCTAGTTAAAATCACAATTATGATACAGAATATCATAGCTTTGTTGTGATTTCTTTTTTAAAACTAGACAACCCAGCCCCCCACTGCCCTGAAATACAGGTAGAACACCAACCAAATTAAAGCGTCATACATGAAAGTGCAGCACAATATTTAATCCACATGAGGAAACACAATGTCTTTTAATCAGGGACATCAGGTGTACTATAAAAACTACCAATGCATTTGGTATGTTTAGCTTAATTTCATAATTTTTTACTGGACAGACTTGAAATAGTTATTCACCTAGTTTTAATGCAAAACCTAAAACTAATCACAACTGCTCTATCAAATATTTGGGACTTCTCTTTATATTAGTATTTTTCTGCCTTTTCATATTTAGTTAAAACCTTAGTCTTAAGATTCAGTGTTGTTTTGTTTTCAACTCTAATATATAATATGTTGGGTTTTTTTTCTCTGCTCAGAGTTGCAGTTGATAGTTTCATTTACTTTATCTTAGTTCCTGATTACCTGGTCCTTTGTTAACTCTGTTCAGGATCGGTAGTATTTGAGTTTCTGTGTACTCCTAGGTTTATATCACTGCTACTGTTTACTTCTCTTAGTGTCTGTGTTCCCAGAGCTGCCCAGTAGCTTTCTTCAGTCTCTCAGCTTCCCACACCCTCAAGCAGTCTCCCATCTGCTCATTAACTCACCTGTGCAGTCCATTAATCAAACTACCAAGTGTAAGCCTGTTCCCTTGTAGGTCTTATGTGGCTTATTTTGAATTCCTCTCTGGACCTTAGTTTTTATAAGTTTTTTTCATATAAAAACGAAACTTATAAGGTTTTTTTCAACTACCTTCTTTCTGTATTTAGGTCCTGTTTTTCATTGTTATGCTATATCCACAGCATAACAATGCTGTGGATTTTGCAAACAACGCACACAAATCGGTTAATCTTGGCACCCCTGGCAACAAGTGTTGGACGTGTTTATATATATATATATATATATATATATATATATATATATATATATATATATATATATATATATATATATATATATATATATATATATATATATATTTATATATCACAGTATAACCACTAAATACAGTGGATTTGAAAATACATTTTTCTCAAAAATATGTGTAGGATAACTTCAACAGGCATGCAATCCAAAGCGAAAGCCAGCCCAAGGCACCCCTCTTGCTGCCTGTTCATTGTTTTGTCAGTATATGCTCCATGTGCTGCTTCTACAATGCACTCTCTGTTTTGTTTCTTCCCTTGATTCTTCTTGTACGCAATACAGTTGATGATGCAGATGCTCACTTTCAGAGCCATCAGAAGTGCGTGCGATGTTTTAAAAAGAGCAATACTTCTGTGAGTAGCATCACCCAAATAAAGCTCTTTCTTGCAGCAAAACTTTATATAAAAACAATATTACAAAATACTGGTAATTTATCTAACACTTTGAAGTGCAACAAAAACAGTGTCTTTGAAGTGCACTTTTTTTTACTTATAAGCTTTGACATACACTTTAAAGCGTATGTATGGCACCTCGGTGACACCAAATTTGTGGTTGTGTGTTGGGTTTTGGGTGCAGAATGCTTAGGGATAGCAAACACGCCATGATGTCGACCCTTAAGTCATAGTAGAAGTTGTTTATTTTTTCCCCTTAATTATCCATCTGGTTTTTTCCAGAGAAACTGTTTTTCATATTTATTTTTTTCATCATTATTTCTCTGGACAGTGCTTGTAGCAATTATATAGTGTAGGATTAATTGTGTCAAAAACAACTGTGATTGTGAGTGTGAACATTTGACAGTGGTGTGGGTGGGGAATTAGATTGAACCATTTTAATTTCCATTATTATCTTGTTTCCAAATACAAACTTAAACTACACAAACATCCCAGGGAAAGAAATTAAATTTGTCTTTGTAGGTTTCACTGTAATTGTCTCTGTGTAAAAAAAAAGTAAAAAAAAGTAAACAGAAACTTAAAATGAAAGGAAAGGAAAGTGAGAATAAAGGCAGCAATAATAATTGTGGGCCTGCTGTTGATCAGTTGAAACATTGGTTATCTTACAACTAAAATATGTTGAAGAGCTCGACGTGATTTGTGTAGCAGTGTTTGAATGTTGTGAATACAGTTGGGTGAACATGAATGGTAACCTAAATGTGGTTGATATCACTAGAAAACAACTTCATGAGTGAAAAATCTGTCTGTTGAAAGGAGAGAAAAAAATGAGCAGCAGAAGGTTTTTTTTTCTACTACAAACATTTTCTGCATTAGTTCTGCTGCTATTTAGCATGTAACCAAATCAAGTAAGATGAGTCCCAGCTTGTAGCAAGGTAACATTTGCTGACAGCAATCTTATCAAAGTATCTGTTCTATGTTTATTATGGATATGCCAGATACCCCCTGCAAAACACAATGTGGAGAGGTAGGGCATGAAGATACAAATGCAACTGAATGTACCCCCATGTAAAAATGGTGCCATAAATGCGATGAATAAATTAATGGCACTAGAGGTAGCTGCACAACAAATCTCAGAATTACATATTTTGGCTTGCTCCTCTGACTTCTGGAGTGAAGATGCCAGTGTTAGCGGTAAGACTGTGAGTAAGACAGACAGCAAAGATGATGGCAGCAGACACCCAACAGAGCAGCCAGAATAAGCCCCTGAGTGAGAGCCAGGCCAGTCCCCCAAAGACCACACAAACCATCAGCGACACGGTAAGGTTTATTATGATGACAAAGCTTATTTGGCTTGCTTGCTTTTTGGCAGTATCAGTCACAGTAGCTAATTGCTACACAGGGATTTATGAAACATTAATAGGATGGGTTCATGCTTCTTTTTTTATTGACTGAACAAAGCACACTATTAATTTTCTGGGTTTTCTGAAGAAAAAGAAATTGCAAGGAGGAGGTTAGCTTACATCAATATATTGAGTATGTGATGGGACGAGTAAAGATAGAAATAGACTCAAGTCTCTTAACAAAATCAACGTCTCCTTGAACAAGGTCTTTACTCGATGTTTTTGTTGTACTGTGAATATAAAAATGATTGCTGAATCCTATTTAATATTTGACAAACAAGCATTGAGGAGGCTGCTATTGACTGGAATCAAATGATTTTCAACTTCATCAAACCTGATGAGGGAGCAGCCAGATTAAAAAATCCTATCTTTTTCTTTCAGTGAATGCATCATACCTACTAACAGGTGGGACAAAAATAGCTTGACTAAGTGAGGCAGATAAATTCAAATCAGTTTGTTTGCTTTCTCTCACTCAGTTCCCTTTTAATATAAATAACTGATGAACGCTCACAGGGGGAAAGAGTAGAATTGTTTTACTTTTTCTTTTGTTAAATCTAATTCTTTAAAGAGAAATCAGAATCAAAAAGATTTGGTATTGTTAAGTCAGAGGTCCAAGGTGATTGGAAATTGGCCACAAATCTCTGATCCGAGGATCTCTTCTTACATTGCATGTAGTCTTACATGTAGGGTTTTTTTTTTAATGATGCAATCTTTTTCAACTTTTGTCAGCCCAATGAAGATGCCTTACAGGGGCTATGTAAAGCACATATCTATTGTCTACTCAACACATTCACATACCAACTATAAAAGAAAAGAAGCAACACCTTCAGAATGAGACATGTTGGAAACAGATGCTCCTAAAAGCATAAACGTACAGTCGTCTCTAAAGACACCCGGTCTCAATGCATGTAACTAGCTACATAAAACATCATCTCTTTGAGTGCTGGTCAGGGCTCTTCTCTCTGCTGTGGGAATCTGTGGAGGCAGGATGGATAAACAAAGAGAGACAGAGAGCCTGTGGAGTTGAGCTGAGCCTGGGCAGCCTGGAGGCAGCAGCAGAAAGGAGACTCGAGGTCTAAACTGCATCCTAAACAACACCTGGGAAGCTCATGCACCCACAGAGCACGTCCTGCCTCTGGCTCCTTGAGGAAAGGCTTCTTTACCTCTCCCCTGGGACTTGTCAACCGACAGTCTTTGTGGATGTACTTAAGGTACTTGGCTTTCTTTCAGCATTTGGACAGCGTTTGTGAACATGCTGTATGTAATGAAATCTCAAGCTGTTCAAGATCAGAAACAAACAATGTTGAGTTTTAGCTCTAGTTTCCTGTAGATTTCCTCTCTAATCCTCCACGCAAACAAGTTGCAGGGATATTTTCCTCAAAATTTCATGCTGCTGGAGGCTATGGAAGTAATACTGAGAAATGTATTTTTGCTACTTTAACCCCACACTGGAAATGCATATTTTTTTCATGAAAACTATAGAAAACATTAATTTATTCATGTTTAACTAATGTTACCTTCATACATTTGACATATATATGTAAACAAATTCTTATTGTGCTACTGTGTCTAAATGCAACACATCTTCCACCCTTCCCAGTACAGACCAATGCATACTCTGCAAGACCAGAGAAATTTGTTAATTTACCCGAGGCTACAAGAACAACGTTCTTTCTTCTCAGAACATATTATACTTCACACCAACTCGTATACAGAAGCACACCACTTTCATACTTCTATAACCCCACACAAGAAAAATGTTCTTCTGAATATGTGTGGAGATCAAACTACAAGCACTCCCAATCCAGCACTGCATGAACAAATTGATTTCATTTTCTTTCTTTAGTTCTGGTCTTGTATGCTAATCTGCTTTAAAAATGTATAATGCAAAAAAAAAAAAAACAACGGAATGTTTTCCACAACTCAATTATTTAATTGAATGTTTTTATTTTAACATTGACATGATTTTTTGTGTTTACTGCATGTCATTTAAAGTTTAAGAGTTTTGACAATCACTTTTACTGCAGTTGCTTTAGCTTTAGCAGGATTCATCAAAAGTATGTAAAGCTGAGGTAACATCTGAAGTGAAGAGAATCTGCATGGCTGTTTCTAAAAAGACATAAATTAAAGATAAATGTCAGCTACAAGAAGTACTAGGTGATTTTCCTTCCAATACAAGCTTGCTGATTTTATATTCTTAAAGACTCAGGAGATCATTGGTAATGGTGATGTAAATTAGTAACACATAAATAATCCAAATATTTCTAATCAGCAGTTTTATTCAGGCATGTGCCCCAGGATATATCTGCTGTGCCCAAGTAAAATGTCCCATTCCCATTTCAGAAACTTGTGAATATATAAGGGCTGACTGGTAATCTGTCCATTAAGGGAAAGTGCAAAATGGCCATTGGTTGGCCAAGTTTATTTAACAAGATAATTAAATGTATCTCCTCAGCAGCTCAAACCCCAAGTAGTTCAGTTTTTGATTCACTAGGGGCTGATAAGTATTTAATTTCCATAAAGATTAAATTGTCTTAGTGTGTTTTTTCTACTTTAAGGCTTTTTGCTTTTTTTTTTTTTCTATTGAATGCAATTGAATCAATTGAATCAAGCATTGACCCTTAGGAACACAGTTATTGGGTCCTTTATCTATTTTATTCAATTCTACTAAAGTTCAAACGCAGGAGGCGAAATCAAAGCATAAAGATTATCAGATTTAGAGGCCAGCAAACATAAAAGTAACTGTATGTTCTGAATTTTCCCTTGATCAAAATGTTTATTTGTACAAATGAATTGATAAAGCCCAAAATGAACGCCTTTACATGCTATAAAAAAAAAAAAATAGATGAACAGAGTGATTTTTATGTGCCTGTATTTGATGTGCAACTTGGTGTGTTGCAGAAATCAATTTACGGAAGATAATTGTTCATTTCCAAGGGGAAAGCAGGAGGCAATGAGAGGCAATGAAAGATGGAGTCTACATCACTGTACACAAATGGCACTAATGGGTACAATGATCATCTCCATATGAATCCAATTACAGAGCTGCTCTTCTCACACCTCACACATTTTCACATCTTCATAAGGGCACACTTAGTCAGTCAAAGAAAGCTAACAAGAAAAGAAAATGCATATTACACCTTGCTAATAAACTCATATTTTGTCAGAAACAGTCTGACAGTGAAATGTGAGCAGCTGACAGCTGTTCAGGAAAGCTCAACCAGGGGGTTTATAGTCGTAGTGAAGTCGATGGGATTACCAGAGGGGATTAGGAGCTCTAAGTACGATAACAATATGGCTCGACGAGGACACAATTACATGCCATGTTTGAGACAAGCTGATAAAGGCGGGGAATGAGAATTTTTTACCTGACTCACTGTTACACTTGAAAATTGGTTTCTGCTGAAAAATGAACATGCAGTAGTTACTCAAAATATGTTATACTACTTAAAAGTCTTCAGTAAAGCAATATAAATTCCACTATATATAGTGTGTATGTGTTGTGTGGACACAGGGACAATTATGTTAACATGAAAAAATAGATAAAAAATGTGACATTACAATTCAAATAGAAAGTAGAACAAACTTTCCCAAACATTCCATATTGTGCTACGTCATAGTTTTCAGTGAAATGGCTTTCGTTAAACTCCAACCACCTTTGTTTTGCAATTCTTTGAAAAGCCTTTCCTCAAAATTCAATTTTATGAAAACCACATTATGAAGTCCTAGCGTGTCTCCTCTTGCGCTGAAAAGTCCAATCAGTGGAAGTAAAAATGAAATTCCTCCTGAGAACGCTAAAGATGCAATTTCCCCATGTCTCCTTAACCCAACATATTGAAAAGCCAGCACACCATTGAGAATGTAATCAGCCCTATGCTGAAATTATATCAGATCTCAGACTACCATTCACAAATCTCTCATCAACTCAACATTAGACCTGAAGCCTCACAAATTATGGAAAGCACTCCTTCAAGGACCAACTTCTTTTCCTTGATGAAACCTTTCCAGATGGTTTAGGAACACTACAAAGTCACATATCATTTTCCAAGGGTGTTAGGGGGAATAATCAAACTCCAAGAGCTGACTAACTACCTCTCCACGGCAGAGAACCAATACTTTACTGCAGTGTCAAACTGATACACAGCCTGGAGCTCCCTCATTGGTAATGAATAGGAAATGAACTTGAAAGACTCATAAATTGTTTGTTTGAACCACAGATTAAAGAGCTTTACATTATTCAGATGTTACAAATTTGATCAAAGAGGTGACAAAGTAAAAAAAAAAAAGTCTCTGGGCTGCTTCTGTTTCTTATTCCGTCTTTAGATCATTTAATGGATCCGGCATTGTGTTTATGGAAATAAGAGTTAGTTTAAATTGAAATAATAGTTTAAATTTATGGTAGTATAGTAGATTTCAAGGTCACTTCTACATTGTTTTTCACTTGTGCACTGGTAGTTCAACATATATTTATATAGAAAGAGATTATCAGGCCATATAATGTTTTTGTATTTATTTATTTTTTTCAAAATAAGAGGCAGCAAGTTAGACGTATTGCAATTTATGTTGTAAACTGATCTTCAAAATGCAAAAGGGAGAAACAGAAGCAAGGGACAAAACAATTGGATTTGACAGTTTATAGCACTGCCAAATGCATTTTTTTTGCATAGTCATGTACAGTAAGTGTTACTTTCAGTTGTTATGCTGTAGGGCTTTATATGATATATAAAGTCCTACAGCATAATATGTATTATGCTGCTGGGTTGCAGTTAGCATCAGAAAGAGTCTTACTTTGGTATGAGGATCCAAACCAGCTATGCTGTTGGATTTGGCACAGCTGAAAATTTTGGACTATGCTCTTTTATCCCATAACCTTCAGGGTTGTCTAAGAAATTCAATATAACTGTTTTACTGCTTCTAATTTAGGAAGTGAAGAGACCTTGCTTGTGCTTCTGGACAATTTGGCCACATTTAAAGACAGAGAGCCTTTTGCCTTTGCAATCAGAGGATGATTATGCTAATGCCTGTAAAAAAAATGACATTAAAGCTGGATTTACATGAACACTTTGACTCTAAGAGTTATGGACTTACACTTTGATCAGCTCATGAAAATGTCTGTTTTACTTTACACACTGTTTTCAACATTTGGATGGCTGTTTTTTTTTTTTGTTTTTTTGTGCTCTTGTTTTATGATCCAATGGCACAAAAAGCAAGCATCATTTCCCAGGTTTTAGGTTTTTCAACCAGTCTATAAATGTTGATATGGAGTCTCAGAGTTGCAACACTTATGTGCTAGAGTTTTTTTTTTTTTGACATACTCAAGAAATCCATGGCAACCTGCCTTGTCTCATTTAGTACAGAGCCAGACTTCAGGAGCATTATTCTCTGATGTGTATCTTGATTGCCAGGTAGAAACACATCCAAAGAGTGTCATATATTTTTCCACAAACAAAGTTTGCGAAATAGTGCCTGTAAAACAGATTTAATGTGATTTAAACCATTGGAGTATCAGTGTTGTATAGTAACGAAGTAAAAATACTTCACTACTTTACTTAAGTATATTTTGGAGTACTTCATACTTTCCTGGAGTATGAAAATTTTTGATGACTTTCACTTTTACTTCACTATATTTCCGAACTTAATTGCGTACTTTTACTCCGATACATTTTCAATGTGTGGTTTAGTTACTCGTTACAAAAAAGCGAGAGAGAGAAACGCAAGTGTTTTGACCCCACCTACTGATTAGCAAGTAGCAAGTAGGCTACCGAACAAAGTCTGTAGCCTGCTTGCCTGGGCTTGTTCATCACCACCAATAGGATACTTCTTCTTCTTCTTCTTTTCTATTATGGCGGATCACAAGCAACTTTAAGGTGCATACCGCCACCTACTGTACATGAGTGTGTAGAAGCATTACTTCATATCTATTAAATTCTACTTTTTAATTTTGTATTCTTAAGATAAATAAACAATGCTTTCCTTAATTTGTGAATATCTGTTATGTTTCCTTCATTTCCTAATATACCTTTAAGATTCCATTCATGCCCCATATTTCTAACTATTCTCTTTAATTCTTCCCTTTCGAGTTCATTTGACTTACAGTTCAATATGTGTTCTACATTTTCTTTCTCTCCACATCTCTCACATTTATCATTATTTTTCCTCCCTATTGTATAAAGCATGTCATTTAAGTAGGTATGACCTACTCTTAATCTACTAATTATTATTTCTTCTTTTCTGTTTCGTTCATTAATGCTTCGAATTCAAACTGACTTTTGTACTTCATATAATCTTCTTCCTTTCTTATCTTCATTCCACATTTTTTGCCATTTCTTGATTTCTTTACTTTTAATTAGGATACACCTGTTTCGCTTCTCCCATTAAACACAAAGCAAGTCTCGCAATCAGTAGCAGTCACATGGAAATTCTATCTTACAAAAACTCCCCGTCCAACTTGAAGAAACACATCGAGGTAACTTCTTATGAAATGGTTATAATCCTCCTGTTTCAGTAACTATAGCTTGGTCACTAGGCACTACTGTATTGTGAAATCTTGACCATAAATGAACTTTGTTTGGCATTGTTTCAGTTCCACACGTGGTGTATTTAGCTTAGGCCTAATGTTGACTGTAGCAGGCTACCTAGACTCCTCTGTTCAAGGGGGGACAGAAGCCATAGCGATAGCAATTTAGACTAAATTTAATGAATATAGGAAAGGCATGCAAGTTCAAAACCAGGTTTACAGATGCCAATAAGCTGTATTTCCCTCCCAATTCTTTTTTTCTTTTGCATAATGACCAGTTGTGTGCACCACCTACTGACTGTAGCATTGACTGATTCACTGATTTGTGAAGTAGAGTAATCGTAACAGATCTTTTTCTTCATGTTGGCCGCATTTTCTGTACTATTTATTTTTCTCATTTTCAGCACTGACCTTACTTGAAGGGAAAACTTAAGCCTTACAAAAACTTTGTATTTTCTGTCCTGGAGGGTATACTAAGAAGCTGGTTCAGTTGTAAAGCAGGTTAAGTTAACCTTGTGCTATAGGTAAAGCACCTAATTTTCTTAACTAAATGATGCCTGCAGGTATATCTATTAGCAGGTTTAATTTTGCCTGCACTTGGTTGGGTACATTATTTTAAGTGTATTTGACAAGTTTACCAAAATATAAAAAATGTCATTCAAACTGCATTTGCTTTGTTTTACTTTTTACTTGTACTTTTCATTACATTACTTGAGTACATCCATTTTTACAGTAATTTCCATACTTAAGTACAAGAAGTTTCAAATACTTTAAGACTTTTACTCAAGTAACATTTCAGTCAGTGACTTCGACTTTTACCAAAGTCATATTTTGGAGAGGTACTTGTACTTTTACTTGACTCTGAGATTTCAGTACTTTATACAACACTGTGGAGTATACAGTTTACATAATAGCTCCATGTATCACCACATAAAATTTTGATTTAAAAATGACATAAAATTACTTACATTTTAAGTAATTTTTTTCTGATCTTAAACGGCTCCCCAGTACATTTTTATGACTTGCAAGCTGTAAATTTCAACTTTAGGGCACAAATGAAATCCATCATAACATACATTTTATCACCCCCTAACATTCCCCCCTTTACCTCATCCATTCATCTAATCAAATAGTTGATTAACATCTCAAATGAGCACTTCTGCTAGCTCTTTTGCAGTGGAGTGAAGATATACAGTACTAATCAAGGACACTGACGACTTCCACTTCTTGTTTAACCTTGTAAGAACGTGTACAATATCTATCTAAAGAAAAAGAAGAAAGGAACAACAAAGAGGAAGCCAACTGAAGTATTTTGGAAAGCTTAGTAGGATGTAAAAACACCCTGGGGACAATCACTACGATGTACAAGGTGTAAACTGGCAACCTTGAACTAAATCCAAAGGAAAAAAATAAATTAGATACTTCAGATCTAAGCTGAAATGGCAGATAATATTGTGCACCCCAGCTATCAGTGATATGGCCCATTTAAATTCTTATATATCCAATTTCAAAAAGCAGAATGTGTTATTTCTGCATGGATAAGAGCAGAAGGAGAACATTCTCTTTGAAATTTGCTGTCAACAAAGTGTGGGGAGAGAGATGAGGTTGAATAGGAGCAGACAGATAGCTTAGCAAGAGGGGTTAGAGATGAGAGGAGAAAAACAATGGCCTGAAAACAAAAGGTGAGAGGAGGAGACAAGGAACATGGACGATGAGAAATGAAACAGATGAGGACAGTGAGTGCTGCCAGCTTGGCACAAGTGCATGTGTGTGCATTGCTGGAGGATAATATGGCCACAGTGGTGGAACTCACATCTCACATCACACTCAACAGGTGGGTCAAGAAGGGGCAACTCAAACAGGCAGGCAGGAGCTTATCTTAATTCTGAGGGAGAGAAAATCCAAGATCCCATCCACAGAGTCTCTCTGTAATCGATGCTGACAGGTAATTCAGAGGAGTGCATGGGAGAGCTCACAGCTTGCCAGAGAGGCAGGGCGTTTGTGTGGCCTTGGTATCTACAATCCATGCGATAAAAGCACCCGGCAGTTCTTACATGTCTTCAAATAAATACCTTTTTTATTATTGTTATGTTTTAATGTCATGTAAAAATAGATTTTTTTTAAAATGAAAAAATCTTAAAAATAGTACGTTTGTCCCTCATGTTCTTTTGTTTTACATAAAAATGTCTAATTACTAATATTTAGTAAATGCCATTGGGTTTTTTAGTTCTTTAATAGTCAAGCAATTATTTTTTTAAAAATAATTTAAGATAGTGATATTAGAACTTGACTTTCTCCATTATATCATATATTCTTTCTTTTGAGATCAGCAATAAAAATTCTCAGATAGTAACAAAAAGATAGGTGCTTTAAAAGATCTTGAATGTGCTTCCTTCTCTCCAAAGTGAAGATCTCTTGAAAAAAAGATGCAGTCAAACAAACTGCAAAATATAGTTTGTGTTTTAAAAAAAGGCTTAAAAAACATTTGTGGTCCATCAATCCATCCATTAATACAACATACATTAATACAATTAATGTTACTTCCCCCTGACTGTTTTCAGGCTGTTTTTGTTTACATTTTATCAGATGAGGCCCTTAAATGGAGGATGTCCGAGATGAGATTATTAAAAGCTTTTGGTTATAATGACCCAGTCTAGCCTGGAGCCCATTAATACACAGTGATGCTGATAAAAAATAACCTGTGGATTTTTTTCGATTTGCAAGATCATTATGTGCAACACACAGCAGGATTAAATGATGCACAATCAAAACAACAGAGTTAAGGAGGTTTTATAAACTACAACAAAGACAAAAATCCATTCCAAAACTCTTAGTGGCAACAACTGCATGAGTTACTTAAATCGATCGCCATGGTGAAAATCTGACAACAAAAAAAAGAAGAAGAAGAATTCACTAAATTAAAGTAAATTCTGCCCCAATCTTCTTTCCAGGAGTGTTTTAATTTAACAAGACTAGAGGGTTTTTTGGATTTTTTTGTATGAACAGACTGACTGATGTCCTGACAAACATCTAAATCTGATCTCAGTTTCGACTTGAACCAAGATGTTCCAAAACCTTCATCTTGTGCTTTTGGAACCAAAATGGCTGTGTTTTGCATTATCACCCTTGTTAACCTGAATGTGTTTGAATTGAAGGACATAACGATTTTACAACTGTCACAAAGGAACAAAGTAGCTTCACACCATCACACTACGACTACAATGTTTAACTGTGTGTGATTGTTATAATCTCCCGGTTTGGATCTAATCAGGTCTGGGTGTGGCTGGTGAAATGGAATTCAGCCATCTGAACAATGTGATTATTCACACTTTATTCATGATTTAATAAGGGTGATAAATCTATTTTCACACAGGGCCACGTTGGTTTAAATGGCTTTTTTTCTTTATTTCATGAACATGTTTTTGGGCTACAGAAGGAAACTTGAGTAGTCATAATGGCTGGAGAAAATCCACATTGATTTGGGGAGAATAGTACATCTACAACAGCACTAACAGCTCGACCATCATGCAGCCTATTTTGTTGTAAAGTAAAACACATGGAAATTACATTCTTCATGATTCATGATTGATTAAATTATAAAATTTAAGTATTCTTGAATATTTCCTTTCATATTTAGCTTAAAATGGAAAGAAAAAAAAACTGTAAGGTCTCCGAAGTTAGAGTCCAGTGTTGGATTTGGACGTGCTAAAAACACATATAGATCCCCTCCAGGTTCCACTGAAGTCATTTATTTGTTCATAAGTTATCAGGCATGGGATTTTTTTAAAACATTCTTTTTTGAAGTAGATGACTAAAGTATTTTAATTATTGTGAAAAAACTAAATACTATAGGACCCACTGAATTCAAGACAAATGTGTGTTTTATCCATGTCCAGTGTCAGAGAACTGACAACGCTCTAAACAGAAACTACCCCCAGCGTATTATCTCACTCCCTTTTCCATCTTCAAGCCTCTCGCAGTGTGCTCCTCAACTGTCTGAGTCAATAAAAACAATATACAAGGGAAAGCACTCCACCTGCTTGGCCATTTAAAACCACCATTGGTGTTTTGGGAAAAGTCAAAGACAGTGAGATGTAGATGTAAAGGCCACTTCCAGAGAAACAAATACAAAAAATAAAAAAAGAATGTGTGTGTAGGCAAGTGTTGGAAGCGTTCATGGCTGAGTATCCAGAGCACATTAAAAAGAAAAGAGAAGATCTGTCTAGCTGCTCCCTTAAAAGCTGCCGCTGGCATCCATCCAGTTTTGCAAGAGGATTCTTGTGTAATTTTATACGAACCTGTTTCTTCATTCTGTGCTGCAAAAACTAACATGATTGTGGTGAATACAGAGTATCTGCCAGCACGATGATTATAATAAGATGAAAAATGTCGAACATGTATTTTCAAGGTTTCTTGAATTGATTAGCAGCCAAAATGTGAATCTAAACCAGACAGCGAAAATTGCCAATAAACATAAAAAGCAAAGCAAGTTAAGTTCTTTCTTTTACTCAGCACTGGTCTGTAACTTTAGTTCACTTAGTCCCAGAAGGCTTCTAAGCTCAGCAACAACAAAAATCAATGCTTCGTATTTTCTGAAGGATGTAATTTCTTTTTGTCGCAAAACTAAGAGAGCTGTACTGTTGCCTACAGTCTGCCATCACCGAATCCTTCATCGTGTCAGCCGTACTTGTAAATTGAGTGCAAATTCATGAGGAGCAGCAGTTGAACATTTTGAAGGTCCAGCTTGACAGAATAATTACTGGATATAACATGATTGCCACACACGCTGCAGGCAGTGATCTGCAAAGTAAATCAATAACAATAATGATAAAAAACATATAAATCTATATAACTTCTAAATCGTCAATCTTTTCTCCCACATTTATTAAAAAATATACCATTTATTAAGGTACTTGAATTCATTATTTAAGATTCAGTGATATTTTGCATTAATATGACATTTCAGAATAATGACATGAGGGGAAGAGAACATGATATGACAACTGACGGAGCCCCACAGCCAAAATCCTACTGAGGACATTGTGGGTTACATAGGATGTGTGTTGTGACACTGGGTCAGCATAAAGCCCCGTGTGGACATGGGTTACACTTGTTCTGATGCATACAATGCAAATGAGTCAAGGTAGTGCAGCGTAGGGTGCAGCAGGCAGGTAGGCTGACGCATGAAAAATATATGAAGGATGAATGAGTGGTGCAAAAGACTTTAAATCTGGAGTCAAAATAGAGATATTAATAAAATCTTTCCAAAGATGATCAATATTCCTCTTTAAACAGATTGGTGTTTTGATAAGACATACAATTAACAAAATATACATTATATTAGTGATAAGGATTTGCTTTAAATAAACTGCAGGGATCACACAAGCCCCTTTTGGATATCGCTGCTCACATTAGAATGAAAAGATTAACTTTGAAAGGGTCAAAATATCCCTTTGACTGCATAACTGCATTAATGCATGAGTGCAAAGTTTCTTTCTTTTGGGTTTTGCAAAATTACATTGCCTTAAACATAATCAATTTTCTATAGAATAAAATGAAAGCACCAGATCAGAGCTGAGAAGCTCCAAATGACTTTACAAGAAGTTAATTTCCACAGTAAGCTTAACTTTGAATCAATAAAAGAGAAAGTTCAAATTTGCCCGCTTTATAGGGAGGTCCCTTCAATTTTTCGCAACCACTGACTCATTTGAAACTCTGGCAGCTGTCCGAACTGCATGGACGACAGCCAAGATTGCCCAAGGGACCTGACTGCTGTCTATTGGCTCATGGTGACTGATGCATTCAGATGCAAAAATCTTTAAAAGCTTTCATGTGCAAGTGGCCTTCCTATGTTTCATTTATTTCTGTTTTCTACAGCTTAGTAGATGAAGTCTGCATATTTTATACAAAAGTTGCAAAGTAATCACTTTGAAATCTGTTCCTAAAAACACATTTGTAACATGGTGCACCTTTTTTTCTCTGATGCACTTTCTTGATGTTGTTGTTGTTTTTTAATCTATGCATTTAGGGAACAACTTTGGGAAAGTTGTAAAATCTGGATTCTTGGCTAAGACATGAAAAACATCAATAGTGACAGTGTTCATTTCCGTTTTCTAATTACTAGTCCCACATGGGAAGGCAGTATCTGAGCAAAACATTATTTTGTTTACAGTATTCCATGTCTCACACCAGAGCATGGTGCTCTTCTTAACCAGATCTAACAGAGCCATTAGAAACCCTTTAACACTGGGAATAATCAAAAGTGAAAGATCGAACATTTTAATTAAAGGTATCATGACACTGAAATATAGACTCAGGCACATGCATTTTGGTCTGTAAATCAGATTAGACAGAAATGGAAGCATTTACTCCGTCTTGAACTGCTAATATCAAGGTACAGAGCCCAACACTTCCTGCTGTGTGCACTTTTCCTTCTGGACATGTCCTCTTTGTCTGATGTGGATTGTATGCTGCTCAAAATGGATTATACTTTTTAATCAGGCTCGTATCTTTAAAGACTATCAAGAAAAAGTTAATTGAAATTTCAGTCTCTTATGTTCTGATTAAGCTTCTTTTCACTATTCATGCTGTACTAAAAGGGTAATCTCCAACATACATTCTCCCAATTCCGATACAAATTATGGTTTTTATTATGCTTCTTATATGATGGATAGATTGCTCTGATCATATTTCCTTATAATTATCTGTTTTAACTGTCTAGTGAAGCTACAGCGACTGAGTTATTAAGATAAATTGCAATAAAGCAAGTTTTCTGTCATTTTAACAGTGACATTGTGGTGACATAACAGATGTAGAACTTTGAGAAGCCCCCTGAAGGAGGGACCGGAGGCAGGGCACAGAAGAACTGACAGAGGGTGTGTGCCTGAGGCGGACTGAAGCCAGAGCAGATGCCCCCGCAGGGCTAATAGGCTCTCAGGCCCCCAAGGGAAGCCCTGTCCTCAAATAAAACATACAGTATATATATAAATACATATAGCTGTAACAACTGCTCAGACATATTTCTACACTACCACCCGCTCTCCTGGAAGCATCCTTAGAATTAGAGTCACAGTTTTAAGGGTAAAGAAATTTATATTTTAGATTTCTAAATGGAAACTATCATTTCATTGCATCCACAAGAATGAAAAGGTGGTTGTTTGTATACGTGGGTATTTTGTAAAGATTTCACAGCAAAATAGTAAAACAACAGTTTGACCCAGTCTGTCGGATATCCTCACTTTATCCCAAATCATGCAAAAGATCGCTTGTGTTTCTTAAGAAAATTCATTGGACTTTATTCCTTATTCTCTACATCTAAATGATTTTAGGTTTTCCTACTCAAGTCTATGAAGATTTCACATGCGTTTTTGGCAACAAGTTGTGAATGTGAGGACCTGTGTTTTGCCTAAGGCGGCTCTAAATTCAGGCAGATCATGGAGAGCATCCAGATTTTTATTTTTGTTTCTATTGTTATTCTAACATTTCATTCCATAAATTTCCAACTGTTTTAAAGTAAGGTTTTACAGTTTTTTTGCTCAGACCTTAGTTTTTCAATGAGTTCTTCTGTTTTACTAATTTAAACTACTGAATTTTAAAAATAAGAAATTCCAACGCTTAGTAACACTTAAATACTAGATTTCACAGACAATTATAGTGGTTTTCTTTCAGGTTTAAACAAAAATAATGTTACATGTTTAAATAATTAAATCAAAATAAATCAGTATGAAAAAAACTATTATTTTAGAAGAGAAACAAGAGCTGAGATCAATGAATTAATAAAAGCCTTTTTTAGAACCAAGTGTTGTGGGGATACTTTTGCTTTATTAGTTTTTTCATCATTTTATGTTCTCTTGTTCCCTACGCTGTCATTTTCAAGTCTATTTTCCCCGACTCCAATCCTTCCATCTGTCTCTTCAAATCTGACCAGTGTGTGGCCAGCAGCATAGTGGTCCAAAGGGGATTGATCATATTCTTTATTTACACAGCTTTTGTTTAATATTTTTCTAAAACATTTTCTTTGTCAAAACTGTGAAACAATATACAGTCTTTGTCTGGTAAAAACCTGTGTTTTCAGCGCCAGAACTAAAAAGGGAGAGATGATGTTCAGTTCAATAGCTGTAAATTACTGAAATTGATGCGGATCAAAAGAATAGTGGGCATACTCTATGATGACTCAAGATTACTTATGCTCCACTACACCGAGTCTCTCTGTCAGAACGGACATAAGATGTCATCCATATTCATACAAAGCACTGTATTTCAGCACACAAAGTCTGTCATCTTTTTGCTTTTATAATAAAAACTGGTTCCTATGTTTCATAACACTGATAAAAGATCAGCAAACTTACCTAAGACTCGTCCTCTCTCTGACTGCCCTTGTCTCTCCGAGCCAAGCTTTGTTCACTGTATAGCTTTCTCCCGATCACATTATTAAATATTTTCATATAAACTTCTCTACTTTCTTATGAAGATTTTATCAGTTGCCCTTGATAGAACAGGGAGCTTTCTATTTGCCAGGCATATTGGTGCCCTGAAAAGTAATCTAAAGCCACTTTTCTCTTCACTGCTGTCCTAGCTCACCTCACAAAGAAACTCAAACACACTAAAAACTAAGGCTAGACTTTCCAGGCCTCTCAACCTAAAGATAGAAAAAACATAAGTTAGGTTTAATTTACACCAGTGGAGCAGATCTACAGCTCGTCCAGGTCGGTAACTGTGGTAGTAGACTGGTTGTAACAGTGCAGGTATTCCATACAGCATCTTAACAGAAAATGTCACTCATGGATACATGTAGTCACAGCAATAACAAATCTTAGGGGGATGCTGATATATCAAGACTTTCAAATTCCTAGTGAAAGTGTAACACAAAACACACAACTAAAACAAAGTGAGATCATTGCAACTAAAAAAAACAAAAAACACTTTCAAAAAAATTCTGAAACAGTGTATTTCTTTGGTGCAAACACCAGAAACATAAGTGGGCAAAATTAAAACCCATCTTCATTAAGGTGCCCAACTTGAACAGGATAGAAATGATAAAAAGGCTTTTTATCACCAATACAGAGGTTCATTAGTGCAAATCACATTGGTAACTTGAGCATCTTTGAAGGCAACATTATCGTACCCATAATGGTTTTACAGCCTCATAAGTTGACCCTAAAACATTAACATTATTAAAGGTTATAGAAAAGTATGATGTGAAATTGTAAAATCTGGCTAAAAAGTAGTGGTGTTAAACTCAAAGTCTCAGTAGCTAGCGTCTTGATTCAAATGCTGAATGATGTTCTCAAGTTTTGCACTGACCAAGAAGGACACATTTAGTTGAAAAACATCAGCCTTTGGGGACTGGATAAACAAAGTAAGAACCACATGTTGTCTTTTTTGGTATAAACATGTTGTAACTATTTTATTTTTTTTCCTGTTGCACTTCAAAACCTTTTTAAACACGTTTCCACTCCACTATTTGTGCTCTTTGATGATCTCTTTGTATAGTGTGTTGAATGAAAATGTACTCGAATTGTGGTCTTAAAACATTCTCTGGAAATCACTTTGCTGAAATTGCTATACAAGAGACACTATCATTATTTAGCAGCTGCAAATTACTGACCAAAAGCTGCCTGATAATAATAATTTAGGTTAAGCCGGGCAGGCTTTGATTTTTGACCAGAACTCATGAATTTTATTGCTTGTAACAGAATTTTAGATAAGGAAGAATCTGCAGAAGAGATTTTAGAAAAAGACAGGTTTACATGAGTGTTAAAAGAAGGGTTCAGCAGAGGGACTACCTTAACACCTGATATATTTTACTTCTTAAATAAGAAAAAGTGAAAAAATAAAACTGCCTGAGTAATCTGCAGACAGGTGTAAGGCTTTTGAATAAAGCTGTGTTCTGTGAGGAGCAGATAATTTTGTATTTAATTCATTATTTACCTTAATGCACATTGCACCTAGTCAAAAATAACATAGCATTACAAAATAAAAAAAATACCCATTTATACAAAATTCAATAGTGTTTCATAGGTATAAAGCACATTATTATGCAGTCAATGTCTGTAAAGATGAGGAATAAAATCCCCCAAGCAAAATGTGTTTGCTTATTATAGCATTTAACTTATTCAAAAGCTAACTACTGCCAATCACATCTCTAGACTTGTATTTGCACCTCAGTGAGAGGAAACTATAATGCCTTTTGAAATTGCATGTTCCATTTGTTTTTTTGTTTTTTTTTCCTGTTTCCCTTTCTTTTCTTAAAAAGAAATTATATATGACAGAAAAAAATATATATTTAAAACAACCCTTCTGGGAGTTGAACTAAATTCAAAATCTCACTAAATACAATCTGTAAGACATGCTAGTAAACCAATATTTTAGGCCCTCGGCAGGCTCATACCACTCTAAAGTATGGCAGTCCAAGGAGAACACTGGTAAAAAAAATCCAGATTTTCCAAAGATTAAATCTTTATAAACAGCAAATTTAATTAATCAATGAAAAGGGGTTTATTTTACAATGACTGAAAGCTGAATGGGTATGATTGAAAACTCACATAAGACCTGGGCTACATAAGCGGGACTAATTCATAACTCTTATTGTCCCGGAAATTTAGTTTGTTGAGGGTAGAATGTAAAACCAACACAACTGACTATTGAAAAAACTTAATGCTCCACTTTATTCTATTTCCCGATTTTGTTTGAAATAAATCTCAAAGGACTGCGCCTGCTGTGTTCATTGTGCATGACTTCACACAAACTCTAAGTGGCCTCAATAAAGTGAGAAAGCATAATTGGCATGTAAACTTTCCACATAATCTCAATTTTTAGTTAAGGAATAACACCTCATAGGCCAGACAATCTGGCACCCCAGATCCCTCCCATCTCTCTGCTCTGGTCTCCCAGTGGGTAATCACCAGCCTGAGCTGATTCGGCCTGGAAGGCAGTGCTGTTTAATGAGCGATGGAGGGCATGAGTGAAGAAACAACAGGTGGGGTGTCAGATTGATGCACTGCAGCTGGGGATGGGCCATTTTTCTTGCCAGCTGTCGGTCTTGAAGATAATAATAATCAAAAAGGGGATGTTAGCAGAAGTGCTCGTGCTGTCAAGACTATGGAGAATGAGTTTGGGGGTCACAAGATGTTCACGTCTTGCTGCTGTTCATTCATCCGACACCGACACAACCGTTATCAAGGTAAATAGTGATGTTTCTACAAGCTGTACAAAATCTGCCAAGAAAAGGACTTTCAGATATTCTGAATCACAAACTTCGTTATATACCAAAGCATTTATCAGAGCAAAACAGATGTCATGGCACACCAATTAGGGAATTTACATTCAGTGTAGTTCAGACAATTTCAACAACTTTACAGCAGAATACTTAACTGTGTGAATTGTAAAAAAAAAAATGCTTTTCTACAGTGCAATATGTCTCAGTAAAGACCGTATGCAAAACTAACATTTGAAGGCTTTACTTTCAAATGACATTTGACTTAGGCTTTACTGGGGTGACTGTGTAGAAATATATCTGAATAATTTGCTTCATCATTACTACTAAAGCCTCAAGATAGTGTCAATGAACACTAAGTCAAGTATTCAGCAGTTCTCTCCAAAAATGAGTGCTATAGTACACCATGGCCTGCAAATGGTGTGAATACTGGCACATTTTTTATAAGTAGTTGCTAGTATGTTTGGTCCAAGTTTGGAAGCAGTTTCTATGGTAACAGTGTTCCATGTTCACTGCTTGCTGATAATTTCCAGATTTAATCACTATCTCCTTTTGAAATGACCATTAACTCTTAATGCTTATTTCACAGGCTTACATTATTTTTGTAATTAGTTGGACTAGTTATGACTCACAAACCAAAACTGTGCTTCATTTGTACAGATGCATTAGAGGTGTTGTGGCATTTTGCACACTCAGAAGTTGTTAAAACATATTCCTCACAGTAATACCCTAAGTAACTGCTTTCTAAACCGAATACTAGAAGAACCAAGGTAAAATTAAGGCTTGAAAGGCTTGATATGCAGTTGTTAGAATTATTGATGAGTGATTCACACTGTTGTGTACAAAATGCCCCTCTGACCTGACTTTTAAAGCTGCAATGTTTTAATATTTGGTGCAGATTGACTTTGTGAGTTCTCCATGTAAGTCTCAAAGTCACTGATCCCCATTTTAAGAGCTCAGTTCAGGCACAAATCTTATGGGTTTAATCATGTTGGTCCAACAATAACACAAGTGCTAAATGAAAGTTAACTGGAGATAAGTTTAAATCTTTTTAGCTGTAATAAAGATGAATGCAGAAAAAACAAACTTAAGAGGATAAACATATGGCTGGATTGTTATGGGATAAATCACATGCAAGACAACCAAGAGATTTAACTTGCAAGAAATTAAAATAGTCACTTTTATACATTCTTTTTAATTAAAATATGGATTTAAGTGCCAAGCTTTTTTAAATTTAAATTAAGTAGAAATAAAACTTAAAAAGCATTATCTTTACAATAGATATACATAAAACAACCACAAATGTATTAGCTTAGGATGTTTTCTGAAATTATCCATTTAAGTTAAATGACTTAAAAAATGGTAACAACTGAATAAATTTACTTAGGCAAATTAGTTTAATCAGATTTTTTTTTTTAATCCTGATACTTTATAGAGTAATCCGGTTTCTCGTGTCAGATAAATGTTTTTTTAAGAGTCCCCAACAGCTATTGAGCTCTCAGAAGCATTTCAACGAGGCATTTCAACATGAAGCGATAGACTTGCTCAGGCTATTCATCAGAAATTTCTACACTGTGCTGGGCTGTTGTGCGGAGGAAGATTAAGCTATGACCTTCGCACAGCATCAAAGTGGAGATGAATCCTGGGCTGGTTCATCTGATTGCTACTCGCTTTCTTAGTTTTCACTTCGGATGATTGTGCACTTAAAAAATGTTTGCTCAGCTGTTAAAGGGCAATTAGGTGTGCAAACATTAAAATAAACAGCCTTATAGATAATGTTGTGACAGCTTAGAAGAAGAAAAACGCCAGAAGTCTCAGAAACTGACATTGTTTTGAATATATATATATATATATATATATATATATATATATATATATATATATATATATATATATATATATATATATATTAACATCAGAGAATCTGATGTGTTTTTTGTTCTCTAATTCCAAAAGTATGTATATATGTATTCCCTCTTGCACTTTTCTGTTTTCATTATTATGTATGTTTCCTTAATGAGCATAAATCTTTTGCAGCACTCAGCACAAAAGGGGTGTTTCATTATTGATTTTGCTGTAAAAGAGCAGCTAGGAGTGAGCTATCGTATTTTATTTAAATTAAATTGGACTTAATCTATTAATGCAGCAACAATTTACAACAAAAATTATCTCAAGGTACTTCACAGGACAAATGATTCAATTAACCATTGAACAATTATTATTAAATCCCCAAAATACATATACAGTATATCTATACTCTAATCAATATGATAGATTTATATCATAAAGTAGTAATTCCTGGATCTGAGTTATAGTGCAGACATATTCAGTTTTTAATAGCCACTATCATAAATTTATCTATCAAGGAAAGCAGAGGATTGCATTGACTCTCTGACTTTGCAGCAATCCCTGTTTCTAAGCAAGCGCTTGGCGACAGTGAAGAGGAACGACTCTCTGCATTCTCAACTTTCTTTCTTTTTTGTTTTAATACAAGCAGATCATATTTTGTCCCAGTCCTAAACCACCAAAAAAAGGCTGAGTGACTGTGAGTCAACTGGTGGTTGAAACAACAGAACAAACCCAGTAAAAACACAGAAGCACTGGTCCGAGTGTACTTTATATGGAAAAGAAAAACAGAGCTAACAGCAACACTAGCTCTGCCAGTGGATTCTTCAAGCCAGAAACAAAGCTAAACAAAATAGCTCTAGGCCATGTGAAACATCTAAGGGATGAAAAATAGAGTACATATAGTAAGTCATACTAGATAAGTGATATTATGAAAAACGTAGCATTCCAGGTCAAAACCATTTTGAATTCCACACAATTAATCCCAGCTTACATTCACTGTTAGTAATAGTAGCTCACCAAAAGCAACACCCATTTTGTTTTAAAGATTGTCTCAATAAAACTTGATGTTCCACAAAATCCCCTTCATTTCATCATCTTTAGAATGTGTTTTTTTGCATCTTTTGATTATAAATATGGTTTCTATCTATACATGCGACAAAGTCAAACATATTTAAGAAAATGTCTAATACTGCTGCATTTCTGATATCCACCAAACTTTCTAAATCCTATGGCATTCCTAATTCTTACAAATTTCAGAAGCAAGCTAATTTTGTTAGCCTTCATGACAGGGCAAACCATGGAACATGAAGCTACAGGCAGGAGTAATCCAGTCAAATTTGACAAATTTTACCTTTGTATTATTAAAGATAATACAAAGGTATTGAGATATTTAGCAACAAACTCAGGTTTATTGATGTTATTGACAAGTATTTTCATTTACTCTAACACAACATTTGTCTTAAATCATAGCATGAATGAGGTAGAATGAGTTGCCATGAAGTGTGAAATTAAAAACCTTCAAGGTAGTTTTATTTGATTTTAAAAACTCACTGACTGCAAAGAAATACTGAAAAAAACCCTTAAAAGACTGAATAGCTGACAAAGAATACGATTCAACAGATCAGGAAGGTATAAACTCTTGTGTGGAGGGCATGAATGAGAAATGTTATAATTAAGGTTTTATGTTTATTGACACCATGTAACTGGTTAATTTTCTCAAGCGCAGCATTAGATCATAACGAAGCAAAGACTAGAGTCTCCCAGCATTTATAGACAGGAGAGGCCATGTATTGATTACCATCGAGCAACTCATGGCACCACGATGTTCCTGTTAGATGAAAAGCAGTCTTTGTGGCACATGGAAGCTGCTTCATTCATCGAGCATCTGTCATCTTCAATGGCTGATGGTTTAAAATGTTTCTAATTGGTATGAAACTACAAACTGCTTAATCATGCTGCATTACCAATCAGTGATCTAATCAGTTGATTTTTTTACACTGTCACTGCTCTTAAGAGATGTCTGCAAAACAAACTGGAAAGTGGCTTTGGTGCTAACAAACTTTATTTTAGGCCCAATTAGTTTTGTGTTGTTCATACTTTTACTGATAAAGAGTATGTTTTTCTGTATGTCCATTAAATACAACTCGATCATTAAATCTGAGTTGAAAATGTAGCGGAAAGCATGTTTATTGTTCTGAAGATGTCCTTAAACTCTAATCTATATTGGACTATGAAATACTATTTTCTCTCAATTTCGCCAAACCAACAGCGTATGCTTTGTACATTCAAGCCTAGTGATGCACTTCACACTCATTCTGTTGAATTTAATTCATGGAAGCCTTTAGGGTTTTCTTCTAGGTTCAGTTTGATTGAGCAGGCAAAATGTGTTGCTTTTCAAGCTCAAGTGTGCTCAAGAAAAGCATCACGACCGCATAGAAAAAAGACCCTCTGTCCTTGCAAGTATAGCTGATGAAAATTTATGCAGAGCATCCTATCTAAGATGTTCATCCTTTTCCATCATAAAGCTGCGGTAAAGACTGAGTGCCTCTGTAATCCATACCATTCACTCTGTTGTTTCTGAATAATCTGAATTTCTCATATGATCTCTGTTTCAGTCCAAGAAGCCTTTTAAAGAAATCACATGATGACTTTTGTAAAAAGAAAAAAATAGATACCTAAGTAAAACAGGAATGACAGTTTGTAATGTAATTTATAACTATCCATACTCTGATTCACAAGGTATTGTGACAGGACTGAAGACTAGTGTTTAAGAGACTTGCCAGTAGTCAAAACTGCACTCAAAAGCTGACATGTTGGGATCTAGAATGTGTGAGGCCTGTAGAATAATTTCAGTTCAACAAATGTGGAAACAAAAACATATTTAATTGTTTTAGAAATGTGAAACTATGAAACACTGTGGTATGATTTAGCTAAAAAAAAAGAAGTATTTAGCCATAAATAAAACACAGATTTAAAAAAACTGTCCTCTAACGCAGTGTTTATACATATCTGTTTCAACTATGTGTTTGTTTTATGCCAAATACATGCAGCAAATAGCATGGACCATGGAGCCACAAAGCACTGCATTTATGTGTCGTTTCCGTTTCTAATAATCTAAAGACTATTCTCTGGTAAGATTTTTTTTATGCTCATCTTTTAGGTTTCTCAGTTGTCTCATTTACTTTTATACTCACAGCGCGTATAAAAGTGAGATGCCATAAAACACAACTCTTTCTTCTATGTTTATTAACACATGCATAATCTGCAGCTAGAAAAGTCATTCAGTGATAGTGATTATCCCCTAACACTTGAAACAGCGTTCCTAAACTAGGTTTTGACAGGACTTTCACAGGCCAGCTGTATTGGGCTGTTATCTAAAGGATATTCATCAAGCGATGCAGGTGCCTGAAGATACACTGCTATGCAACCCAGCAACTAATTATTCTGCAAAAAGATAGCAAATAAGAGCCAGAGCAGCGTTCAATATGCCTCATTCTGCCATTTCATGATGCTTGTTTACTAAAGGGTTTTGTGCATCATAAGGCAACCAGCAGGTGGCTGAGGAAACTACACGAACGTTTCTGGCATTCTGCGGTGGATTCATTTTTGTTCACTTCCAAATGAATGATGACTGATTCACATCCCAGAGTGAATCTGCACATTCCAACATTTCCCCCCTCATTTCATTGGTCTTACAGTCTGCTGAACATTTTTTTCCCTCAAGTGCACAATACATATTGTCTTAGGTGATCAGTTTTTAAAATATAAACTCCTCTGCTACATTACTGTACTTTCTTTAAAAAGAAATAAGGAACAAGTTTGCAGGTAAATAAATGGAAATTTTAAGAGATAATAGCTGCATCTGCCATGTTTCCTTTCTCTTGAGACAAGCTTTGAATTTATTGAGATACTTCTGCCACTTTCAATCAACAGCTCCGGGTAAATTTATAAACATATTTCCCCTAAATAGGCTTAAATCCCAGGTCTGAAATTACTCTTTGCAGATACTCATAAGGTGGTGATTCAAGATGGAGTTTGTTAATATTTTTCTAAGAGTTGAAGGAGATATAATCTCAGGAACAGCACATCTTTGTTTTGCATTGTCTAAAGGAAAATGTGCCTGAGGGTGGTTGCATTTGAAAGGTAGTCTTTTTTTTCTTTGTCTTTTCAGCCTTATCTGCTCATTACAGCCTTCGTTAAACATTGGAAATCCTCAGCAAATAGTTCCTCTATACAGAGCACTAAATTACTTTCCTTAACACTTCGGTTTAATACCAATCGTCCCAAAGCAGAACTCAGAGGACGTTTCTGGTGGGCCTGTCCTTTACCACAAGCATCTCTAAACAGATGGTCCAACAGGAATCACTGCACTAAAGCAGGTGAGAGATTACTATTCAAATCCTAATTTTTCACATGATTGTTTTCCCCCTTATTATACGTTCAGATATTGTCTGTATTATTACTTAGATCAGAGGCTTCCAAAGGGTGGCCCAGGGACCATTTGTTGACCTTGTAGTGATTTTGTGAGGCCTTCAACTGCAGTTTAAGAGTGATGCTAATTTGGTCTGTCCAGAACAGGTGGCGAATGCAGATGGAGGCTTTTTTTAAATCAGGGTGAAAATTACCGACATAATTTTCCTACAGTGGAATTAATAAGTACAAGACAAAGTACTAATCGTTTTATAACCAAGCTCTTATAATAGGAAAAAAACACGTATATCCAAAGACTTTTACTGAAAAGCCAACTTTGCTGCAACCAAATCAGCCTTTATCCAATTTATTAAACTTGACTAAATATAGCTTGTGTTTTGAAAGAAAGTGATCTAAATCCTGCTCTTAAAACTGAAAATAAACCTGTTCAATCGAGCCCAGACAAATTTTGGAGTTTTGGATCTACGATGGATAACATCCCTTTCCTACAAAACAACAACAACAAAATCTGACTTCCTTATTTGCTTTTAGTTTTCCTATATGTTTTGTTATTGAGTACTTTTGACTCAACAATTTTGGCCACAGGACAGAAAGCGTGGACGTCCCTGATTTGGATAGGAATTAGTTGAGAGGACTCAAGTGAAAAACCTGATAGGAAGGATGGAAATCTGCAGTATAAAATTTGAAAGCAAAGGATGTGGAAAATAGGCTTTTTTAAAGCTGACATTTTATAATACGACCCCAAAAAACATTTAGCCGATGGTTCTTATCAAACTTATTTCTGTCTTTTTTTGCACTGTGCTCACTCATATCTTCTGTGTCCTCAAAATAGCAAGCATCTCACTCATTACTGATACCAGTGAGGAAAGATTAAAAGGAACAGTAACTGATTATACGTTTGCATTGCTTCCAGTGAAGTGTGGTACACTATAATGCCACTATGATTTCTGCACATAAAAGGCTAACTCTGTCAAAAGCAATGAAAACTAACAATTCTTAGATTAGACTTTTAGAGGCTGATGGATTGATTAGCAGCTGCTGTCAAAACACACATCATGAATTGTGACACCTATTTTAAAAGTCTTTATATGAAAACGATGTATGTGTGAAGAAACGCTGTTGGTCATCCATTTCAGATGATTGGACACCACAGTACTGTATGGCAAATTGGTACATTTAGTTACCAAATATTTACTCCATAATCGTGCTTAAAATATTTTGACATCATTATTTCTGATTTTGTCTGTTGGGTTCCTTTGTCATCACGATGCTGGATGTTCACTAATGTTTTCTGATATACAGCAGTTCCAAGGCTTTCAGAGAGTAGCTGTATTTATTAAGCGATTGAATTTGACACATTCCGACTATCGTTATTAGCTAGGTACATTCTGAAGGCAAGTGTTTGAAATGGTTTTTTTATTTAGAGATAAAGGGAGGTTAATTAAACTGCTGGCTACACTTTCGAGAATTTGATTTTTAAAACATTTAGAACACATATTTTATCTTTCTGTTCATGAGTTGGTCAAGCACATAAAATCCTAAAATAATGCATTGAAGTTTGTGGTTGTAATACAGAAAAATGTTACAGGGGATCGTGCAACCACTATACGCTGTTAGGCTTCAGTGAAATGTTGCGTCTTTTATTCATTTTCCGCCAAATAAACAGTTTGTCCCTTTCATTCGCTTTCCTCCTGTGGCTAATTCTATGATCCGTCCTTTCATCATAAACCAAGAAGCTTTGCCTCATTATTCCTTTTAACAAAACAGCTGAGAGTCACATGTGACACTTGCAACTGAGGTGGCAGAACTGCTCTTGTAAAATGGCACACAGTATTCACAGCACAATAAGTATTAATGGTTGTCAAGAACTGTGCCACTGAATTAGACCATGCTGTTGTACCATATGTTTCACAGCTTTGTCTACAAACCCTGCTTGGTCCCTTTGATTACAGTTTTGCACGCTGCTAACCAAACAACCAGTGCTCCATTGATTTATTTAGCCCCTTCTAACTTTTTTATAATATTACTCTAGTTTGATAAATTGATTAACGGATTAAAAATGTTTATATCAGCTTTATTGGGCAAAGTATATAGTGTAAGATCAGAACTGACAAGATAGGAGAACAAAATATGCATACATGAATAAACCTTTTTGTATCGGCACAGCACTTTTAATGCATACGTTTAAGTTACAAAACCAGATTTTATGCCGAAAACTGTCAACTTGAATTCGATCTGGATTCATCAATACACGTGAGGATTTGTGGAAAACTGTAATGCACAATGCCATTTCCATTTAGAAAGGTTAGTCATATTTCTAAAACCACTGTCCCCCCCAGGATATCGGTCTCCCTCAAATAGCAATTTATCGAACAGGGCAGCCTCGTCTTTTCTGCTTCTCATGGTCATGAGCCTCTGTAATTCTCTCTCAGTATCCTCAGCACGATCTCGTTCTCTCTCCTCCACAAAGAGCCGAGCCAAGGCAGCTTGCATACAAAACAGCTGACTCAATCATCCAGCTGTATAATCAAGATAAGGAAGACGGGGACAGGAAAAGGGAGATGTGGAAGGCAAATGCAGGAGACATCTTTAGCAGCAACAGCAAAACGGAGATGTTTTGGAACTGTCACAACTCCTACCATCAAAAGTTGGAAGATTCACTTGGCTGGTAAATCCTAATACAGGTGTATCCTTTGCAAAAATAATTAAAAAAAATATTGGAAGAAGATTAACACTGACAGCAGCTTAGAATGAGCTTAGGATCTTTAAAGGAAGTCTAGCTTTTTTTAATACCACTAATAGATATCACTTAGAATTAGTTAAGGAAAAAAAATATAAAAGAAGATTACACTTTTTTTATTATTTTGTGTAACCTGTCATTACAGTGAACCTGGCGTTATAGACCCCACTGATGCCCCTCTCAATCTCACCAGTAATTCTTTATTTGTAGAAAAGACTGTCCAGCAGGCTCAACATCGATAAGATTAATTCTGTACTGACTTACAAAAAGAGAAATCACTCCATATGAAGACTTCCACTGCTAAAATTAAGCGACACGTACAGGATACAACAATTAGTGGGCTTTCTTCAGACAGATGGCACACATGCAGCAAAATCCTCAGCTAATCTGAATGAGACTGCACAAGGCAACTCCGAGAACAGGGCACCTATAGTGCATAGCATTGCATGAAATATTTTGATCGCTTAAAATGACTCTGTTAAAGTTGCCTCAGTTTGTATTACTTGACTTTTCTTGGCGGTGTCAAAAGTAAGTGCAGATTTGTGATGCAGGCTCTCATTTTGTATGCGTTGTTAGGATGTGCGAGGGCCCAGGAAAATAGCGGTATTTATGTCTTAAATAAATATTTAAGAAAACAAAGTTCTGAAAACAGCTCCCATTATCTGATATTTGTTTATTTCTATGAATCTAATAAATAAAGTTAGTAAAGTAAATCAAATAGAGCGATCTGGAGCTGGCCATGGTGCTGAAGCGGCTGAAGTATGAGGTTTACAGCTTCCAAGTACCCGATATGCTTTAAACGGACTTGAAAAACAAATACAAATCTTATGCTCAAAGTAAATAACAATTTCGGGTGACAAAAATTGAAACTAAATGTCGATGGTTCGACAGGCGCGACAAATTGCTCTCCGTGCCTTGTTTCCATCCATCTGATGTCAGGGCGCATGAGCTCTCACTGAAACTAGTGCAAAATCCACCGGCTTGCGCAGACTGGTGCGCAAGTTGAACTATTAATTTTTAAGAGGTAAGCATTACTAACTTGTTCCACACACTGACACAACTGCCAAAGCACTTCAGCCGCGTTATTATTCAAATCACAACATGGGGCTTGGAGATTTACCGCTAGCAACATGTGAATGCAAAGCATAGAAGCAGATCATAATAAATGCTCTTCAAAGTCTGCAACGTTAAAGTTAGGTAAAAGAAGAAACAAAATTCAGCTTACCTGCTGAGTGATAGCAGAGCAGGAACCTTCGTCCCGATACTAAGCGGAGGGCTTACTGTATCTCACCACGAGCACAACACATTTTCAAACAGAACTGAGTCGTTTACTGCGTTGAAGATTAAAAGCAACGATTTAAAGTAAAATTAATAATCGGAATAAAAAAAAAAAAAGATCCAGATTTGCTGCTGTCGGTTTGAGGACGGCTCAGCAGCAACTGCCTGCCTGAAGCGAGACTAGGAGATCCATTAAGCGGAGACTGATTTAATTCAGCACTGAGCTCCTCTCGTCGCTCGCCTTCATGTTATTCTGAAGAGACCCAGAGCCCTGCCTGGGTCTTTCTATTACACCGAGAGCTGACACCGGCGTTTAACCACTGTCACGGGGAGGCGTGTAGGTAGGCAGATATTACAGTATCAGTTGGGGAAACATCGAGGAATAGGTGCGAGGGGAGGGGAGCGCATGTTGATCCTCCAGACTGGCAGAGGCAAAGTTTAAATCTCATAATAAGATTGTTTGTCACCGCGAGGCTATAAATGGTTGCTGGTTGAAGACGGGTGCCGGGAGGGTTATAGCAGCAGCCCCTGTTGACATCGTGAAAAAAACGCTTCATAAACTTTCCTTTGATTTAAAAAACAAAAAAAAGAAAGAAAGAAAAACCATTTTCAAGTCACAAGGGGAAAAGACAGTTATGCCTTATTGATTTGGAGCTCCAATAACTTACTGTTATCAATGAACAAACTTTTTCTCCACACTTAAAACAGTTTCAAACTATCCAATTTCACAGACTGGTCGGGGGTGTGTTTCATTTGGTATGGCAAGCCAGCGATTAGTTTCTTCCTCAAGGAAAAATAAGCCTACTGATGCAACCAGCAGGGGGCTCCTTTAAAATCAAAAGCCACTTTAATATGATCGTTTATCACTATTTGGTAACTGTGTTTTGAAAAATGAAAAGAGGAGCCTGTTGAACCGAACGCACATCTGTCTGAGAATATGGGCTCCACACTCAGTGGCCACCTTTTAGGTACAGCCTGTTAGTAACAAATCCAACCCAAAATTGGCTTTTGAAATGTGTTATTTTCTTGTAGGATAGACTTAGCAAAATATCATCCTTCCTCTGAAACTTTATTGGTTCTTGGACATGGCAGCGTCACACAGATGCTCCAGAGTTTACAGTTGCATTTTATTAACACATCTATTCTACCTCATTGCTGAACTATTGGATTCAAATCTGGCGACTGCCGATCCCACTGGAATACACTGAACTCATTGCCATATTCAAGAAACCACTCTGAGAAGATTTTAACTTTGCATTCTGGTGAATTATTCTGAATGCCGTATCCATCAAAATGGTTGGACCTGGTCAGCAACATTACCCAAACAGGCTTTTGCATCTAAATAATGTTCATCCAGTACTAAAGGGCCCAACGTGTGTCAAGAAAATATTCCCCATATCACAATACTACTATCACCAGCTTCAACTTTTGGTGTAAGACAAAAGTTGAAGCAATAAAGCCATTCTTTCATGTTGTCTTTGCTAAATTCTGACCCTAGCATATGAGCTCATAATGAGATTCATCCAACCAAAAAAGTTGTGTGAGTTATAACCACATTTTACTGTTATTATCTAACAGCAAATGGTCTGTTTTTCTGATTCTGTGAGAATTTTTGGATGATTTTGATAGTCAGTTTAAATATCTGTAAGTCATCTCCACCACATCTAGATACTTAAATGAGTAAAGTTTTCCTTGTACTGCCAGCATGGAGTTCAAATGCTGTACCTAATAAAGTGGCAGGTAAATGTTGGTTTCGAATGACAACAAACTGTGCAGTGTAGTGTTATTGAACCACTCTTATTGACCTCAGCCGTAACCTTCAAGAAAATAGAATAAAGACTTGCACCAAGCAGTGAACAGGTACACAAAAACATAACTTGCCCCCTTTTAGATTGACAAAGAACACTCAAAATAAAAGCTTGTGGTTTTTAGAGTTAAGGGTTAAAATGTTAGAGAATCACAGAATCCAATGAAAAAGCCTTCACTTCAAAGAGAGGTCATGCCACCACCCCCGAGATACAAAGTCAATAGAGATCTTTGATAAATTATTTAACACAATAATGCAGAATTCATGTTCCAACCTACGTGAAATTGTATGAACAAAATATGATACAAAATATTGCTTAGAAAAAAGTTAAAGTTCATAATACTGCACACGTTATTTATTTAAACAGTTTTTCTACATTCTACATGTTGTGTGCAAACAAGAAACACCACCATAGGGGTATTTATAGACGTGATCAAACTGACAGCACATATTCATAGGCTTCATAAATAAAAAAAGAAACAATAACAGAACAGCTACTTGAAGTGCACCTCAAGGGTTAAACTCAGACTGTGTGTCCCTGTGCAAATGCAGTCCCAGATTTAATTTATGGAGAATACAGCCTGATGTCCTCTGTAATGACGTAGTCTGGGGGATGACCCAAGCAAGCCAGGAAGCGGCAAACAGGATGCAGATGCTCCTCTCTGAGAGGAAGCAAGTGACTGCACGGGGGACTTGGCAAGGACAAGGCAAATTCCTCATCTCCCTGCTGCAGTCACGTTGGAGCTGTGAAATGTGGAGATGGACGGCCTGGCCAAGAAAGTCACAGCAATGCAGCTGCAGCTCAGAGAATGACAGACGCAATGTATCATGCCCCCTAATGTCTTCACAACCCATGATACATGGCCTCATACAAACACTGCAGCCTCAAAGCCCTGCACTGTCACTGAACAACACCGTAAATGAAAAAAGCAAAGCTTTAATGATATCAGGACAAACAGGTGGAAGACTGAAGAGGACTTAGTCGTATTCAGAAGTCATTTTTCTCTTGCTAAGAGGCACAGCCACAGAAAATGAGTAAAACTTTAACACTTTCAATTACATCTAATCCCCTAAATGTAAAGATTAAAACATTTACATAAAAAAGATGATTAGTGAACTGCCTGTATTACAAAAATATAAATTCAATTATTGCAATTGTTCAGGTATGATCTAAATATGACAATTCAGAAACTTAAGGCTTTTGTAGCGCAAAGATTGAAGCAGGTTGTGGGGAAGATTTATAATGATTAATCTTCCAGTTAAATTTACCTTGAGGACACAATTGCTCACATGACATTTATCTATAAGGTTTAATTCCCTTTATGTATATAAGTCAAAGTCATGACACACTCATAATTCATAATGCACAGGCCAATATAGAAACATGTAAAAGACATTTTCATGTAAGCTAAAAGAACCATAGCCTCTCAGTTCACTGTTTAATCTATACTACCCCAAAACCTGTTTACATTATGTCATGTTATGGCTACAAATTATTGCATTTAATTGGAATTTATGTGATGGACCAAAACAAAAGTGGTGCTTATTGGGAAAACATTTGAAAAACCATATAGGGTTTTCAAGATTGTAACTAATGAAAATCCAAGAAATGTGACTTCATTTGTTTTTAGACCCCTTAAATAATTGATTGCATTACTGTAATTACAGCTACAAGGCTTTTGAAGTAAGACATTTTTTCCCCATTGTCATTCGCAAAATAGCTCAAGTTCAGTCTGGATGGTGAGCGTCTCTGAAAATGAATTTCCATGTATTGCCAGATATTCTTGCTAATGTATTATCAAATATGAAATTTATGTGGATGATTAAAATGTGTGAATATGCATTGATCTTAACCATTCCATTGTTGGCACATTGGCAATCTGGGTACAATCCCAGATTTTGCAGTCTGCTTCTTGTTTTCCCTCTGGTCTAAACAGTGTTTAGCTCCATGCATTTTATCAGCTAGGGCTGGTGTTTTTTGACCTGCTAAAAAATATTCCCACACAATGATGCTGCCACAATATTTCACCATGGGTGTCAATGTGCAATGTGATCTGCAGTGTTAGTTTTGCACCACACCAAATGTTTCCCATATATTTCAAAAAAGTCTCCCTTTCCACATTTGCTGTACCCACTACATTGCATGTCAAAAACCCAGAATGAGACTTCTTATGGCTTTTTTCAGCTATTCACAGTTGTCTTGTCAACAGATTCTCACACCTTAACTGTGGATCTTTGCAGCTCCTTCATAGTTACCATGGGCCTTTTAGAGACTAATAAAACAACATTTTCCATTCTGTTGAATATGGCAAGATGACAATGGATTTAATTTTAAAAATAACATAAAAACCATACATCATTTTGCTTAAACATAGATATGACCACTTATAAAGTTTTCTATGTGAGGATGCTTAGTTGAGCTGGAGAGCCAGACTCTAAAATATTTTTGTGGTTTTGTGAGGATGTCTACCTGTCATTTGAATTGATTTAATAGAGAATAGTCCTGATTTCACCTTGAGGTAGGTTGAATTGTTTTGTACTGGAGAGGACAGATGATGCTCAGAAATGAAAGAAGCATTACAGTGTCACTGAATGGAGTTGACTCAGTTTAGGTGGAGATGAAAAAGGTGGGAAACATTATTCAAATCCTAAATTTGGCTAAGTCAATTTGGTGCTGAGACAAGTGACAGGGCAAGCAATATTTCAGGTTTCAGAGGAGGAGGCAGTGACTGCTGGTTTGCATAATGGGATATTCGATGTTTGTGAAGTGCAGGGGAACCCATTTTAGAGGCTAAAGAGTGGAACATATTGTTTAGCCTCTGTAATGCGTTTTCCACAGTTACTGGCACCCCCTATGAAGATGGGTCAAAAAACACTCCATAAAATAAATTACTATTTTACCGCAACAGTATGATCGTAAAGAGAAACACAAACAACTTCAAGTTGGATACACCATCCATTGGGGGGGAAAAAAATCCATCTTAGGAAAATATACCATGTGGTACAATTGCTGGAACCCCAAACGATGCTTTGAAAACTAATGTAACTGATATACATTTTAAATTGCACTTTACATTTAAAAATTAAACAGCGTTCAATGAACCTTTCATCAGTAATGTTTGACTTTCTTTCTTATATAACACAATTAAGATGCCCTTTTTTTAGCCACTAGCCATCAGGCTAGATGAGGACCCAGGTTTTTTTTTTTTTTTTTATCAGGGAAGTTAAAAAGCTGACTGATAGAAAATTGCAGCAAATAATGACACCTTGGGGACATTACAGTCTCCATCAGGACTGATGGTCGCTGAGGCCAAAATGAAGCTTTTTCTGTCCAATTAGCACAATTATAAACAAGTGGATTTGGCATAAAACAAAAAATGAATCCGCGGAAATAAAACATATCATGTCTACTGTTTATACGGTGGAGGATCTGTGATGCTGTAGTCCAATTATTATTTCTAAACACAACATGATACAGATGTGCATTTTTCCTAGACACCCTTCAAAATGGGTAAGACAAGAGAGAATTCCATTAAGTGTTTTGGTCTTCAAAACTGTGCCTTCAAAAAATAATCCACAATTAAATTTCTTATAGTCTATGCAGAGTGAAACTTAAAGTGAAACTTAAAAAAACTCAACATGTGACAAACTACATACTACTGCAATTACACAGTAATATATTTAATGATTTTCAGACATCTTTAAGTGAGTCAATAATTGTGGAGAGCACACAATATAAGATATCTGAGTTGAAGTTAACATGTGTCTTATTCTTGTTCATTATGAGTCACATAATGATACAAGAAAACATCAAAACAACAAAGGGAAGTCTGATCATAATATATTCTGACAAGTTTATTAAATCAAATGCAGTGAACCGCTGAAGTCTTACTAATCCTTGGCGTAACCTTTACTTTGAGTAGCCCACTGAGTGAGACAGAATGACATTGATCTGAAGCCATGAGTAATTGTGCAAGTGCCATTTAAATTCATTTAAATACTTAGTCAGCACAAACATCAAGACTCAAAAAGCCTTTCCGTTTCTGATCTACAAAGAGGTCTGCAGTAAGCAACCAAGTGAACAACCAATGAACTTATTTTCATGTCACGCATCTCCACAGGTCTGAAATGCAGTTTGTGCTTCTGAAATATCAATCGGCTGTCGACAAAGACAAGTGGAAAAATTCAAGATTTTATCATCTTATCAGTGGCTCTGCAGGGAAAGTGAAATGTCACTTAAACCAAAGTATTACCGTCCATGATGTTTATTGTCTCCCTGCGTCTGCACTTATCATCCAGCAGTCAAGGTGTCAAGCTTACACCATAATTTCCCCAACAACTTGGGAGGAAAAACAACATAACTGCTATGTTGTATTGTAAAATTATGTCCACTCCTGGCACCCTTAATCCTACATGTTCCCTGTGTAGATAGTTGACAATTTGGGTGCTGGAAGAGACAGACAGCACAAGTGGAGAGGGGAGCGTGGGCAAACTCAGCCAACACTCAGGGAGGAAGGCCGAGCTCCTATGGTGGCTGCCTCAGCATGACCGCTGGTATAAACACACCTCCTACACTAAAAGCCTTGCAAAGAAGACAAGGCTATTCTAACAGCTGTGACATGCAGACTGCACCCTGTGACTATGAAATGAACGAGGATTATTTACGGGTTTGATGGAAGAAAGGCTGAACATACCCGATGGTGGCACTCTCAGCTCTCCCAGCTGAGATACTCTAGTTTAGGTTTAGGGTTGGCTGCCCTCCCCCATTACCAGGGGAACGGAGCTCTAAATAGTGTCCAGCTCAAATGTGCTTACTGAGATTACTATGAGAGGCTATTTTGACAGGGGGATTCAAAACAAATATAATTAAAACTGCCTCTATCCCCCCTTAAGTCTGTTTTTACCCTCCTCTCCTTCCACATCCATTAAATTAGATAGAAAACTGTGTATATTAGACAGTATAAGAAAATGCTAGTGTTAACCTTTTGAGCATAAAGGCTATCTCTTCTTCACAAGAGATATTTTGACTTTTCTTTACTTTCTTTGTGATGACAACTACTTTAACTTTGATGCAGAAATCTTTACAGAAAGCAGATACAACACAAACACTCGATTAGATCCCTCCTCTGTGTTTTAATGGCTTTATTTACAAGAACAGCATTGCAGTTTGTCGCATAAACTCACAATACATTTGCATTTGAATTATTCAAACTTGAAACTCTGAATTCAGCACAAGCCGCTCATGGAGCCTTTTATTAACAAGCTTGGCTGCACGCCCATGAAGCCATGAGATCCTCTGACTCAATGCCATCGTTTATACAGTCAGCAATCCTCTCACCTGTCTGCACACGTACTGGCAGCCGCTTCATACCCCCAAAAGGGTAAAAATAACCAGTTAATTATTCATCCAGTGGAACCGATGCCTTCTTTCATCATACAAAATGTCTTTAGAAACATCTCAACCAGACAGTGCAGACACACACACCAACAGAGATGTGAAAGAGAGGAAAATCTCTCAGTTGTGAAGGATGTACTGCCCATTAAGATTATTCAGAACTTATTATGGATAATATAAAAAGAAACTAGGAAATAATAATCCTGATACTTCATGTCAAACCCACGTCTGCAGAATGATGAAAATGCTGACACTTCGACATTTACTTTCTGAGTTTATAAATACACCCAGAACACATCACTTTTACACCCTGAGAAACTAAATGGGGCAACCATTACTCAGCATTTACACTGAGCAAAAATTGGTCCAGTAATGATTGTGCTGTAGAATTGGGACACCACTAAAGATCCATCCATCCGTCCTAGCCAATCCTAGCTTGTACCAAGCATGAGTCAGTTACAACATGGGCAGGTCACAGTAGACTAAATTTCACAGAGAGACAGATTACACAGATACTCTCCTTAACCCCAATTGCCTGAATAAGACTCTACAATGTCCCTAACATTCTGAAACTTTAGCCCTGAGTCAAGGCAAGAACATAACTGTACAAAAAGCACTTTTGGTCTTCTGGGTGTGCACTGGTTTTGTGTTCAAAACGCCAACTCAATCAATTTAGTTAATTTTTTATTTTGTTGTTAAAAATTTGTGGATAAGCATCGTCATATGTTTGTCTCAAATGGCAATATTTATGGGTTTTATTTACATCATACCAATTCACTGGCAATAATTTAGTAATTGAGGAATATGAATTACCTTCACATAAAAAGGAAACAAAAACAAGAATTGACATTCCTTAGTTAGGAACTCTGTAAAAACTGACATTTGCATTTTATTGCCTTTAATGGATTTTATCCAACATTGTGATGTTTTAAAAATGATCCTCCTTTCCTTTTTTGACGATTTCCTCCATGTGTGGTTCCATCTTTGGACATAAAGCGTGGTTAAAAAGTATTGACCCTGATAAAGATTTCTTTTTACAAAATGTCATTTTAAAAACATTATTTATTAATTTAGTAAGGTTAAAAAAGTGACCCAAATGAACCTGGCCCTACATGTGAAAAAGTGTTTGCCCACCTTTTTAAATTATGAATTAACTGTAATAACCACATTTTTGGACGCCTTCACTAGCTCTACTGTCATGGTCACAATATTCCACCTGAAACTCTCCTTAGGTCTCCTTTCTGAATTTACAAACTATTCCCTGATTCAGACCACTTGAATATTGGTCTCTTAGACTACAGGATCCTACCTTCATTCATTTATTCATTATTAATTTCTTCACTGCTAGACCTAAATACTTGATTAACCAGCCAACATTCTCCTTCTTATTCATCCATCCCAAAAACGCCATCAGCAAACCTGCAAAGGAAAACACAGCCTACTTGTCCCACCATCAAGTTAAGCCTCTACAGGATCCTCAACCTATGCCCTGTGCCAGAAACCTACCTGTGTGAGGTAAGGCTAATTCTGATAATCACACGTTCTCTGAAATCCAACACCAGCATCTCTATCTAGCCACGTCCTTCTCTCTAGCTACTTCATTAAATGCAGAAAACTCAAAACCTTATTATTCAAATTATACAATTAACCTGCCTAGACTTTCTGTGAGAGCAAATGGTGCATTCATGCATTTTGGTTTCATAAAAAAATCCTACAAACCAGACATTAACACAAAACAACATACATGCAATGCTTTATTTGCTCTATTTAAAGAAGGGTAAACTAAATGAATGCCAAAACAGAACAGATCCAAACTGATGCAATTTTAAGTTCTGGCTTTGTGCTTTAAGTAATTCAAGATTAAATGCAACAAGTATAGACAATGCAATCCAAGATTGGTTCACTGTAGCTTATAACCAAAGGGATGACATTATTTTAATTACCAAACAAAAGGCATATTTTTCTTTTCATGTAAATTCTGAAAGCAACAAATAAAGTAATTATATCATTAACATATGCATCAAAACTGTAGACACATTCCTCATCCTACACAATATTGTTTTTTCATTCATAACATATGACTCATTATACAAACAAAGTGATGCCAGGTCAAAGGTCAAGGAGGACTCAGGCACGCATGTGTGGTATCTCTTCCCCACAGTGGCCATGATTTCACACCAAGAGTTGGTTCACTGCATCCACTGTTTGTGCGTCTGTCTGCGGGCTGTTAGCAATCAGGCGCCCACCAGTCTGCATCTGTCAGACTGCAGCCAGGGAGCCTGTGCCTTCCAGTGCCCCATCCATAAGAGAGCTGAGGCCAGCAGGCAGCCCACACAGATGCTGTGCATACTGACAAAAGGACATCCACCTACACCGTGTTGTCTAAATGATTCCCCAGCTCACGTAATCATGAAAAAAGCTCAGTAGATTGTGAAATCAGTGGAGGTTGAAAATGAGTTTAGAGAAACAGAAGCCTGAGTTCCTCTGAAACTTTTCATTGCTGCACCTCAGAGCTGCTTGAATAGAAGAGAATGAGGTTGAAAGGTTGTGACTTGGTCTGCGATTCCTGACCGATGGTGAACAGAAAAGGGACTGTTTGATAAACCCGGGCCAAAAGAGTGTGATTCTTTTTGAACACTGTTTGTTCTGTGAAGGTGAGGGGAGGGTAAGTGAAGTGCACGCATACACGGCAGGCACATGTTCAGCTATTATTACAGGTGCTGTTATAGGAATTATAAAGCAATAAAAGCGTGACACTCGCGCACACTGACATGAGGGGGTAGATACAAAGCTGAACTGTTACACTGACAGATGACAGCACCATTCTCTTGCTGACTTTTTCCATGGTTTTGATGCCACATAAAATAAACCAAGCTTCAAATGGCAATCAATGACCATGAACATGGGAATTTAATCTTAAAATTTTTTTTCCAGTTGTACATTTTTCAGAAGAATCTTTTTCAAAATGTCCTTCTACAGCGAATCACTGCTTTAATAAAAATGACATGATGTTTTTACCCAAAACCAGCAGCAATAACATCTACATTGTCATGTGCATCTATACGTTTTCTGTAGGCTGACTTATAAAAATGTCAATATTGCTTTTGGGCTAAAATATTTTCACAGAAAATTAAAGTTAGAGAAATAGATTTTCAGCAATATCCTTCTAATTATAGATGCCAAAGCTTATTGAATAGTAAGATTTCTTTAAAATTTTACTTTATTGGACTTTAAGAGTCAGAAATAGTTCAGACAAGTGTATATTCTTTCATATTAGGGACAAAAACAAATCTTGTTTAGGACAGCCACCTTGTAATATTTGAAAACAGACTGACTATTAAGAACTTAAATACCCTACAAATGCAGTACATAAGAAAATGGCTAATAACTAAGTGATGAGTTATGAAACTAGAATATTGTAGTGATATGGCTCTCAGACTGTAACTCCTGGCTAAACATGATATGACTGCAAGTGAAGTCATGCATGAGTATTTTGTGGATCAAATATATTTTATCTGGAGACTAAAAAAAATGGACAAATATTGAGATTACGCTGAAATCACAGCAGGATTTTCAGATAGTTCCGGTTTATGAACTGATAGTTTACAATGGACATCAAACAACACTCTGAAAATGTATTTGTCCCGGCACAGACTTGATTTTTTTGTATTTTGTCACACCAAAACACATGGAGACAGTTAGAAAAGATAAGCCAAGTTTATTTGTACAGCACATTTCAGCAACAAGACAGTTCAAGATGTTTTACATCATCAAGCAAATACATCAAATATGTTGAGCAGTTTTCTAGCTAGTAGCTCCTCCTAATCAACCCACTCTGGTGGGTTTTAAACCTTGATTTAAGGAACTGTGTTTCTGCTATTTTGGAGTTTTCTGGAAGCTAACCTAAGTAAAATACCTAAATAGAGAATGTAGTTTTCAAAAAAGCACTTCATCATTCAAATGATGAATTGGTTTAAGATTTAAGGACTTTCATTGATCCACTCCTGTTTTTTTTTCCCTTGGCTTGGATGGTCACGATATTATGTATTTCCAAGGCTCATAGTGCCATTTGATAGCACAGTCAAGTAACTGTGTTTACGTTCAGTTATAAAAATACGGGCTGTATCAAACATGGCATAGAAGAAAATTTACTCTTTGTCTCTTTGTGAAGGAGGAGCCGTCATGACTTTGGTCGCAGTGCTACAGCAAAGTCCGTGCCGACATGTAAGCATACGCCCGCACCACGCCAACACACAAAGGCTTGAATACATCGGCACACCAAACATAACTTACTTTTTGGTTTCAGCACAATCACGGTTCGACTGGGTGCACACACGGTGTTATTGCCTCAGGCGTCATATTCCTCCAGCTTGTAATTTCCAGCGTTAAACATTTTCCCAGTTCAGATATTCAAACAAAGCTATTTCCGGATCTAAGCGCGCCGGCAGGGAGTCACGTGATGACATAATAATTGCGTCATCAATACGTTGCATTAAGTTTGTGTTTTCTAACTGAGTATTGTTTCTTTCCGTGATTATTTTATTTATTTTGTATACTTTGATAAGAGTTTACTTTAGTTAGAAATAATTGTTTAGTTGGTTTTTTTGTCTGTTTGTTTTGTTTGTGTTTTTGTCATCTTGTGGGCGGAGTCTGTGACCAGTTTCCGCAATGCAGGGAGTCAGTCTGAGTTTAGAGTCCTAACAAGTCACACTAAAGGTGATGGATTTTTGAACTGCAAACTCCAAACCTCAAATAAATGTTAAATGTCATATTGGAGTCTTACTTCTATTAAACTGCATCATTTTTTCATGGAAGTATCATTAATACTGTAAAACCTTTTATGTTACTTGTGTGCACCTCATAATGCTGGCAACCCATTACATCCAAAATTAATTTTAAAGTAGTGGAGATAATCACAAGTCACATTTTTCTTTAAAGAAGCCACTCTTAGAGGAACCCGCTTTGAATCAAGAGGCTACATCAATGCTGACTCTCTTTAAGAAGAGCATTCCAAAGGTACAAGGAAAATGGATCAGAAAGACTCTTCTGCTGAAGTGACATTTAATAATTGCTGCACATTAGGAAAAATGCTTTAGTTCTCTGAAACTATTCGGTGTGGCAGGAAGAGCTGCAAATGCTTCCACATTCATTATTTACTAAAGCCTCAAAAGTACAGATTAGCTAAGGGCAGCAGCTGGTGTTGCTGTTCGATATAATGGCTAGAAGCTGTTAGCAAAAAGAAAATTGTAAAATACTTAATGTTTCCTTTCCAGCGCACTTCAGAAAGTCTAACTCAGAAAAAGCTAGAAAATTAGGATCATATTCATTAGGGCTAAATGTGTTCTGATTCTCAGAAATGAGGGTGTCTCCAAATCTGTTTAAATTCTGCCTGTGCTTGGTCTCACACATGCAAACCCAAGAGCCTTAGAGACAGAGCAGCATGTGTGAAGCATGCTGAGGACCGCTCCAAGCTTGTTTCAGGCCCGCAGCACTTATGAGTGAAGCATGCAGCATATGGGGGTATTCATCTGAAAAGAGCCTTGCTGTATATATACATACAGAGCCTTCTGTAACCTCACAATCACCTTTAATCTTCATGATATTGGGAATGTGTTTATTCAATTTTCCTAGTCAAAGGGCATCACTCATACCTGCCTTTTGTTTAGCCATTTTCCAAATGAGGCCATGGTTCGCATGAGTAGCACAGACAGCTGAAATAAGGATCAGGAACAGCTTGTCTTACTTTGTCCAAGGGCTCCAAGACCATTAATTAAGGCATCATATATTACACACAAACTGCAACTGCACTCACACATCACATTTATTGACTTTCACTGCATTTCACTGAAGGCAGAAATTCCACAAGGATACGTCAAAAGCTTCATTATCCTTATTTAACTCATTACAGATAATTTAGTTAACAGGGAACAAGGGAAGAGTGCAGATTGAAGGAAACAAAACATTGTTTATGCATTTCTACGTCCAATATTTTGCTATTGAAATAAGATTGTTCCATAACTGAAAGATCTAAGGACAAAACAAAAATCACATTACCTTGTGATGTGGGAAGCTGAAAAAAAATTATATATATATATATTTAATGCTTAAGCTTCTAAAGTTGCTGTTGTAAATCAAACTAAGCAAAGTCTCTACCACATCTAAGGACTTCCTCGGGCATTTGGTCATGTTAGCAATAGATTCTTGGGGTCTTATTGATTGTATTGTGGGCTCTTTGTAGACTGAGCTTTCTCTCCCCTGATGAGATCTCAAAGGACTAATATGTAAAAGCCCGATGAACCTCAGCTCCTTTTTTATTTGCTCGGAGCACATCCTTTGCAATTTTAGTAGATTCTACTGCTTTCGTTTATGTGGAGAAGCTATCTGGTTAAAGTTATATATCAACTGTTAAAAAGTAATTTTCTTAACATTGCATTATTGTTCTATCAAGATAAGTCATTTTAACCTCCCAGTTTTAGTAATGTGTTCAGATTGTATCATCAGTTGCTGTTTGACAGATCTATTCAATAAATTCAAATATTATTGAAAAGCCCATTTATTTCAATTACTTTATCACTAAGTAAAGCATATTATATAAATTAATTACAAACAGATTGATGTTTGAAAGCCTTTATTTCTGTTGGGTATTTTTTTTTTACTTACAGCTAATAAAAACATCCATCCATCCATCCATCCATCCATCTTCTTCCGCTTATCCGGGGTCGGGTTGCGGGGGTAGCAGCTTCAGAAGGGAGGCCCAGACTTCCCTCTCCTTAGCCACTTCTTCCAGCTCTTCCGGGGGAATCCCGAGGTGTTCCCAGGCCAGCTGAGAGACATAGTCCCTCCTCAGCCACTTCTTCCAGCTCTTCCGGGGGAATCCCGAGGCGTTCCCAGGCCAGCCGAAAGACATAGTCCCTCCAGCGTGTCCTGGGTCTTCCCCGGGGCCTCCTCCCGGTGGGACGTGCCCGGAACACCTCACCAGGGAGGCGTCCAGGAGGCATCCTGACCAGATGCCCGAGCCACCTCAACTGGCTCCTCTCGATGTGAAGGAGCAGCGGCTCTACTCTGAGTCTCTCCTGGATGACTGAGCTTCTCACCCTATCTCTAAGGGAGAGCCCAGCCACCCTACAGAGAAAACCCATTTCGGCCGCTTGTATCCGCGATCTCGTTCTTTCGGTCATGACCCAAAGCTCGGGTGGTTGCTGAGGCAACACATAACATTTAAAATTAGAATCCTATCTGACAAACAAGACAAATCAAGATATTTCAGAAAGTACTGTTTTCATTGTGCTGTAAGAAGGTATTTGTTGGTCAGTCCACTTCTGACAACTACTGTAGTTCCAAAGGACCAAAAAATATGATCAAATATTCATTCCATCAATCCCTGTTTTGGATTTTTTTTTTTTTCATAACCAACATGAAAATGTGTTTCAACATTGGAGCACAGAAAAAACACACACACACATTTGTGTGTGCAATGACTTTGAAAAGGCCAGATTCCTTTTTGTCTCCAGACTCTGGCTTTGTTGCCACTTTGTCAAACCGTACTGCAGCTCCCTCAGCCCCAGACCTCTTTGACCCTTCACTGGCCTGACACAGACAGACATCACTGGAGTGAGGCAGATGCAATCTCGGTGATCTTTCCTTGTACGTCTGCGGCTCCACAAGATGAAACTATTAAAATGATTCAGGCGTCAAGTAGCCCAGAGCAGGTCAGAGAGGAGCAATAACAACCCTGATGACTGACTGCTAGTGATGAAGACGTCTACTCACTTCCCACCCCGAGCTAACACCTGCACGTGTTTCACAAACTCAGCGTGTGTGTGTTTTTTATCCAGGTCAAGGGCAAAAAACACTCGCTCGCCAACACAATGAGGAGCAGACTGCTAATGACAGGCATATGGCCCTTGCAAAGCATGTTCTTTTAATTGATAAATTAGATAGCCGGTTTAAATTCAACATTTTTGGACAATTTCATTTTATTTATCATTCAGTCGGCCCTTGAAGAGAGAAAGCTGACTGAGTACATAAATAGGCCCATTTTATTTCTAAATAAATGAGGGGCTGATGGGTAATGTTAGCCATTTGTGCTCTTATCCATTAAGAGATGATGCTTTCACATTTCACAGCTGCATCACTTGATGACACTCCAGGGGAACAGATGTGTTCAAATGAATTTACAGAGAACTCGGATGTGAGCGACATGGTTTTTCATTATTTTCCTGTCATTTTGCTGAGAGCAAAGTCATCAGCTCTGCAGCAAGAGGTTCAAAGCCCGGGAACAGACCATTTCAAAGTCTTCATGTTGTTAAACAGCATGTACCAGACTACACAATAACACATGCTTATTCATTATTATGTAAATTACTGGGTCTCCTCGGGGGCTTCTTGATTTCATTTTCAATTATACAGTTTCCTCTGACACCTAGAAGTTTTCTTTCCTCTTTCAATTGTTTTTTGAACGTCAAATCCATAAATGTCTTGGTATTAAATTAAAGTCCAAATGAAATTTGCGGAGGCTCCCTTCGAGTGTTTGGTTTTGCTCTGTCACACCAAATTAAAGAATTCTCATTAAAGGCTTTGCAGAAGTTTGTAATAAATTTGTGGATCAGCAAGTTACTTGTTAATAAACCTCAGCAACAAAGCTCCCAGGCAGATAATTTTGTTTCACTTTCCATTGTTTTAAACTGCATTATGCTGCTATTTTTGTTCCATACGTGAATATTCAAAGGAAAAACATCAAGCAACTAGTGCAAACATCATTTATGTCCTCACAGCAGTTGATTAGTTTTTGCAGGGGCAACGAGCTGCTGTCATGCAGAGACTGACTGTCGCTGTTACTGACATTATCTGGAAATTATGCCTAGCATAAAATAGATACAAATATTTTGTTAGCTGACAATAAAGTACAAACATTACAAAATTATTCCAAATAGATTGTTGGCAACATTGTCTGGAGAATGGAGTTTGAGCTTTCATTGTTAGGTTTTTTAAACTGCTCTGTGTCAAGCTGAACAGGCATGTGGGAGATTCTGGGTTTCATTGAGACAAAGCAGAGAGAAATTACAAATACTCTCCTTCTGACAATAGCCATTTTCTGGCTTAGTTTAAAACCAGACCCTTCAAAATGACAGGAGCAAGATTGCGACTCTCTTGCCGCTAAAGCAGAAATAAACAGTGCTCTTATAAATAACAAAATAGCTTGGTCAGAACGAGATGGCAAGTTTTGAGCTGTTGAGCCAACACTCAGTGAAGTACATTTTATTTTCTGTTCTACACATGAAAGTATTCAGGTGTCTTTGCTTTGCCAAGGTTGAGGTCACCTTACGTTCAGCATCCAGTATTGTGATTTATGACTCCCACAATAACCTGACAGGAAGTGCTACACAGGTCTAATCAAGAGATTCTATGTGTGTTTTTACCTATGCTACCACCAATGACTTTTTATCCATCCATCCATCCATCCATCCATCCATCCATCCATCCATCCATCCATCTTCTAACACCCTTGTCTCTAGTGGGGTCGGGAGGGGTGCTGGTGCCTATCTCCATTCAATCATTAAATATGGAACAGAAAATAAAATTCTGATAATAGCAAAAGGAAAAAAAACAAAAAAACAACACGGAGATCTTCCAACCTAAAATACTTGAAGTGCATCAAAAGAAGATAAATTGTCAGAATAGAAGAGAAAAATGCTGGTCAGGAGTCATATGACAGGCTTGATTAGCATAATGCCAATAAAGATTTTTAATTTGATTATTGAGAGTGTTTAAATAGTTCTCAACTTGCCATTTTACAGTAAAATGTAAATTAAAACTTTCTTTTTTCATAGATTCTTTGACATTGTTTTGCTATCTTTTGAGGGATATGTCTAATTTCCCATAAAGCAACACAATTAACTATCAAATTGCTGGTTGTGTAGCAATTTTTGTATGTATTTTTGATTTACAGATCTATTTGTAATTTTAAAAAAAATGTTTTTTATTCCATTAAACATACATTTGCATTACAAATGACTTTTTTGAGACAGTTTGAAATGTAAACTAAACACTTTTGGTTCCGATGTTATAACTCAGATTAAATAGTGAAATATTGAAAATAACAGATGTTTAGGTACTCTTCCTTGTCCAGATGTAATGAACTTGTCTGATTTTATTCCAAGATAACCTACATTGTTCTCTTTTTATTTGACCTTCTTCTCCTTCATATTATGATGGTGTGAAAAGTAGTAAATGTTGTTCCTCATTCAGGGGATGAGTTTTCCTTTCTTCTGGAAGACAAAATAAAGGACAAACTGCAGCAACATAATGTTTGGCAGTTTATTGCACTACCTGTGAGTCTACTTCTCCCAGCCAATAAAAGTGCATGCACTCCTGAAGATGTATTTATTTTGCTGGGGATGGAAATCAGCAATAAGGGCTTACAGTGGTATCTAGAATATGCTTTTACATCATACTGCATAAGAATCTGTTGTATCTTGCTGTTCAGTCCTTGCAGTGTTATGCTGGTAAATGTCAAAACAATCAGGTGTAAAATTTGCCTGCCGCTGGCTTTCACAAATATTCTTTACTGGGAGAGAAGACAAACAAGTAGAAATGCTTTAAGCTGGTTTATAAATATAGAGTGCAGATGTGGCTAATTTTTCTTGAGCTTGTTCTACTTCATACTTTTAAGCATGATTATATTACCCTTTAACTCAAATCAACCCCTCAGAGAGATGCTAACATGGCTGTAGGATGTCCTTGTTTGGTTGATGTTGAAATAAGGACAAAAAAACAACACTTCAAATACCATGAAGAGGACTTAGATCACTAATCAGATATTGCGCAGTTATTTGTTCTTTGATTTGATTGTATTTTATTTCTCAAATGTGGGGCAGTAATTTGACCAAATGTGAGTAGAAAGCACATATTGATAAGTCTCTTCAGGTGTTTGCTCATTAAAAAGGCAAAAGGAGAAATAATCCAGTTAAAGACTGTATATGGTCCCTTTCCTGATTCAGTGCAAGCAGATGCATTACATTAAATCTGCTATTCAATATGGCTACTAAATAGCTATTATTCCCAATCACGAACCATGCCGGAAGGCTCTTTTATTTAGAAAGGAGTTTGATTTGACCAAGATCTCCAGACATCATTCAGCCAGAGAAAATAAAATACCTATTAACCTTTTATATTTCTCATTGCATATGTAAGCGTTGGAGTCCCAGAAATCATTAATAGGTTGGACTCAAGTGGCAGATCTAAGACCCTGCAGTTATGCATGTGCACAAAAACTGACCTCATCAGGTTCTTTCATCTGCATACAATCAAAGAGTGCAATGAGCCATTAAGAGAAACCGAGATGAGTTGGGACACTTACGAAGTAATCCCCTGTGTTCTGACCAACAAAGACAGGCTTGCCACAGCTCAGATCTAACTGAGAGCAACCTGTCATGTTAAAACCTTCCTTTTGTCTCTTTCTAGGCAGATGGCAATCTGACACACATTCTGGGTACCTCAGGCTGCAATGATGCCATTAGGACACACTATCAGTGAAAAGACAGAAAACTGAAGCTGAGCATTCTGCATTCAAAATAAAAATCCCATTCTTATCTTTAAAGGAAAACAGACTCATTATTCTGATGAGAAACAGCTGGTGTGCACCCAATTATATTCTGAATTTACACATGAGTTAAATTTGCTGCAAGCGAGGATTTTTCTAATTTCTGAAAGAGGGTTGACTCTCAACAGGCAGTCTTCCTCATCTATTCTGAATCAAAGACAGACATTACTCTGGCAAAAGTTTGAATTTGAAGCATAATGTGTTTGGAAAAACAACAAACTAGTGTATAGAAGCTGGCAACTCAGCATGGCAGATGGGTGAAAAATACAGGATGCGATTGTGCTTTTCAAAGACTCAGGAATGTTTAATTTTCTTTTTTTTTTAAATCAATAAATCATTCAATTCTAGTTGCACAGATGGTATTTTTATTCTATTATAAAGAAAGATCATAGATTCCAGTGAACATTTGAAGTGACACTCAGAAACTAAATGTCATCATATACATCAAGACAGAGCGAGCTGGACTGAGAGTTAGTTTGCTAATGATACTGTAATTCAGTAGACAGAGATGGTCTCAAAGGCTAAATGAAAAATGAGACCCTGTGACCTTTCAACAGTCGGAATCTTTATATTGCTTATTTAATATTCAATGGGACATCTTCACTCAGGGAAGAGGTCATGAGGGTGAAAAGGGTGCAGAATAGAAAGACATTTAAAATGATAATTTTATCTGCCAAACAGGGTTGTTGTCATTCAGACTCATCATTGTGATAAACTTTGATCAATTAGCATTCACACTGTGCTACAGACTGGTAAGTGTATTCTTCAACATGCTTCATGGGTCTAAATGGAATTGTCAGAACTCATTGTGCAAATCTTTTATCAGGTCCTCAATGAGTGGGAAAAAAAGGTTTGCCTTTGACATGGTCATGTGTGACATTTTACAGGTGAGTGTACAAATGAAGGGTGAAACTTATCGTAAAAATAATCATGATGTCTATCGCTAGTAGTTTTGTAAACAGGCGACATTAGTTATATCATAAATGTAACTTTTTTTCTTATGAAGTGTGTTGATAGTGGCAGCTAACAAAAAAGTTAACGGGTGGTTTCACTGCAATGAAGGATAAAAATAAAATATTGTTCCATTTGGTCCTCTCCAAAATTGAAGTGGTAAAAAGAAGCACTGGGATATATAGAGGACTTTATTCGTAAACAAACATTATCTTCTTTGACATGTGCAACACCTCCATTTGTGAAAATGACCACAGTGTTTATGAACTTTTATGAGTTTATGTTTTGTGGGTACAATTAAAATGTGACATTGGGGTCAGTTCTCCTAGCCACTCTTCAAAATTGAAAAAAGAAATTCTTCTTACTAACACCACAAATCTCACCTATATCTCATAAGGACGGCTGTATTCCAAGACACAATTGTCATGAATTGTGAGTTTGGTGCAGTGCCAAAATGCAAACAAGAGCTCGGGAGCAGCATGTTGATTTGAAGGCTTTCATAATAAAAACGGACTAAAGCCTATAGGCAATGCACAGGGAGAACAGAACATGGAACCTGGTTAATAAACTGAAAAAACTAGTAAATGAAACCTGAAAACCAGAGAAATACAGAGGAAGGTTGGAGAATAATGCTGAGAGTAGAAGAGCATAATGAGGGAAAATTCTGTACAGCTTGTGGAGGAGAGCAATTAAGACCAATTAACACAGGTAGCACACAGTGGAGGAACACAAAAGAATTCACAAATTAAAAGGGGTTTGCTCCCATGCCTGGGAAGACTTTCAACATCCCTGAGTGACTTGAAGAGTGTCACCAAGTGTCTCCAAATCCAAAGCGAGGAGCTTCCAAATATACCAAAAACCTGCTTGCCTTTTTAGGAGTGACTTCCAAGAAGATAGATATTGTTAGATCCACAGCTGACTGTTCTTCCAACCAAGAAAACCAAGAAACCCATGGAGCAGAAACACAAGGGATCTGGAGAAAATAAACTGACACACCGTTTGACACACTGTGGCTACTGTTTTCCTTTTCTGTCTCTGTTGTTTTTGTTCAGTTTGCTAGATGTCCCAGCCATTGGAGTTCCTTCTATTTTTTTCCCTCTGTTTTCAAAAAAGCCAAGATGCAACTCCAGTCAGAGAAATTAAAGAATGTTTGATGAAGGTAAATCTTTAATCAACTTAGATAACGTATTGAAAATTTATTCTCATCCTACAATTCCCTGTGGAAACAGTTAATCCTATTAGTATTAGTATTTTTGGTCTTTCTTCAATGAGTTGCTAAATCATTTGAAAATAAACCTTAGTGTAAAATAGCAACAGATTACGTATACCTTATTATATGATATATTCTGAGAGTTATTGAGACTGATTATGTATCCACATTAATATTTGTTAAAGTACTCCGTGAAATTAAAACTAAATAAATTCCCTTTAAGTAAGGCAAATAGCTTCTAATGTTCATAAGCCAGGAAATGGAAACAAGAGAATAAAGGGTTATAAGACCTCCCCATATGTAACTTAAGCAATAAAAAATTTAAATTAAAACTGGAACTGTGACAGGTATGGCTGGATTGGGACCCGGGTTTGTCTTGGTGCCATGCACAGCGAGCAGAACGTTAAGGCAGCTAAAAAATGGCCAAAGCTCACTTTTATTAAATCTGCCAGGGTGGGATTAGGCTATGCTAATAAAAACTGAATGTATTTTAAGGCTGTTTATGCAGCTTAATCAGCTATACATATAACAGTGGCATAACAATATAACACTAATTAAATGTAAGAAATCCCCCACTGTGCTGTTTATTTGTAGGTGGAACTTTTTATTTAAACAAATAACTGGTGAGGGTTTAAAATAAGCTAAATTATGAATATCTAATGAGATTTAAATGTTATTTTTGCTGCACCATAACATAATGGTAAGGTTACTTACTCCATCTGTAAAGCAGTCCTTGATTTTTTCTTTCTACAATGAGTAGATACAGGGCATATCGCTAAATGTGTTTTAATCTGCAGTTTTATTTTCTCTCTGCTTACAATGTACTGTTTTTTGGATTGCAGGTATGACTGTTTATTGCAGTTGCTAATACTTTAAACAAATTACTTCCTGCTGTGTCAACAGCATGCAGTGGGCCATATGTTTTACATTTTAAACTTTAATTAAGGATATCACTGGGTGGTAGGTGTTTCTCAATATTTCACAGTTTGCGTAGAAACTAAACAGAGACAATACGTGTGTTCTGTAATGAGATGCAGGATGGATATCAAGCAGCAGAAGACTTGTATGAGGAATAAAAGGAACAAACTTTCACTCTTGCTTCCTGGATTTCTATTCCTTTAAAAAAAAAATCACATTTAAAAAAAATCTTCTGAGATGTTTCCTCAGAACTGCATCTAGCTTTTTTGAATATCACTTTACATGTTGATAAACTGGAAGGCTCACAAAGGAAATTTATCTCAATATAAGTCTTCAGTGTGATGAGAATGTAAAAAAAATCCATGATGAGCATTACAGACCCATTCAATCAATTCGAATAAAACTGAAAAGTTCATTTAGTTCAGTAATTCAATTCACTAACTGAAACACATTATAAAGATTAATTACACACAGCCTGAAGTTTTCGAGCCTTTATTTCTGTTAATTATGATGATTTTCTGCTTACAGCTAATGAAAACACTACATTTAAAATTAAAATATTACACCAGACCAATAAAAATCAAACATTTTAACACAGAAATACGAGTTTAATGCAAGTTTTCATCACAAGGTAATTTTAGTTTGTGCTCATTCTAATAATCCATTAATATTTTTTGCAACATTAGGACTTTCATTCCATGACTACAATCATGTGCTTTGCCAACCCAACACTGTCCTGTAACAGAGCTGATCTTTAATGTGCAGAAAGGAACAGGACTCTTAAGTTTTCTCTGACTCCATCTGAGAGTTACCAAATTCACTGACCTCATTCAAACCTTACACACTTCACTTCTCTCACTCCCATTTCCTCTTGGATCAACTTTGCTCCCTACTGGTCAAGAAGGACTTCCGGTTTTTTGACCCTTGGTGGTTCATTGTGTCCGCAGAATATTTTGAACCCTTCCTTTATTAGACATCTGTTGAAGCTTTTAAAATGCTTCCCACTTGTGTCTAGTTCCAAGATTGGTTTTGCAAAAAAACATTTCTCATTCCAAGAGCACACATTCTCTATACCTTTTAAATCCTTGTACAAGAGGGGTTTGGTTTATTTTGGTGCCATCATATATGTCTCTTAAAAAATACACTTCTACAATGGTTTGGGTTTGATTAAAAATAATCATACCTGGTAAAAAAAAAAAGAAAAAAAAGAGAGACTACCTGTTACGGGAATGTAAGTGCTTTTATTTTTTTGTGATAAACTATTGTTTCCAGCTTGCACTTCATATTATCACAATTTTTCACACCTTCTCATCCACAAGGTTTCTGTATATTGTTTGAATTTGGCCCCCAATTAAGACATTGCACAACAAATGAAGGAAAAAGAAATATCTCTTAAGTATTTTTTTTTCATTTACTTTGCTTTTATTCTTAATGCACTTCAATTGTCTCCTTTTGAAACATTTTTAATCCTGAGTTGGAAACTTTTATATTAGTTTCAGATACCAAACCTTTTACAGAATTCATTGCGAATCACAACAACAATTCATTCTGGGGTTGAACATCTAAGACTTCTTAGTGAGAATCCTAAATATCTAAGGTGCTTTTGTATCTATTCAGAAATAAATGCCTTTCTAGATAATATATGACAGTTTGAGAGATCAATGGAACAAATATGTGACAGTATTTCTTATTTATGTAGCTGTGGTTTCTGTTCTGAATCATAAATTGAACTCAGAGAGAAACGAAAAATATTTAACATGTATAAATTTCTTTAATTTCAGTTTTGTGATGGTGTTGTCTTATATGTGGGGGTGTTTGTCTCGTCAACCACAGTAATAGCGAGGTACCCCTTGAAAATCTTTGCTCTGTGTAAATAAATAAATAAAACAGAGTGAATGATTTTCCACTTTGAAAAATGTCATTTTGTTCACGGAGCTGCAACAAGAGCACTGCCATTCTACAAGTAGGTGCAGCATTACAGCTTTTGTTTCATGAAATGAGTGCTCTCTATCAAATGTGGCGGCACAGATGGTGCCACAGCGTTTGAATATTTATGCTCAGGTGTTGTCCATCAGCTCAGACCAGAGTCTCATAATAGGTCAAACACGGCATTAACGGTGGAAAAGTGGAAGAAAAAAACCTTTGCTATATAAAAATTTAACTTTCTCACACAGTACTTGACTTTAGTTTACATGCAATGCTCGATGGACAAAAAGATAGAAGGTTTGGTAAATGAAAGTCAGAGGAGGTAAGGGTATGCTTTACTTGAGGTAGCTGTACAGCTGAGATAAGAAGCAGTTTTTTTAGTTCACTTCTTTTATGTAGAATAATTTTTTTAACATGTATCAGAACTGGCATTGATGTCCTTTGACGAGGCTAATCAGTCTCACGCATGATGTGCTTCGCATCTAGACTGAAAGCCAAAGCAGCCCCCAACTGGCTTCCTGACCAATTGCTCAACTGTGATATTTCAGGATTTTTAAAATGTGAGTTATTTTTGAGAAACCTCCAAGATTTTTTACGGAGTTTGTTACAATTATAAATCAGTAACTATAGTAAGATTCCATGAAGCAGAAGAGATCATTTCCTCTACACACAACCTTTGCCTGAGCCGTGCCAATAGCTGTAATGCAGATCACATAAAAACAGTGCAGGCATTTAGCATTGATTAAACACAAGTCTTGGTCAAAGTTTTTTTTTTTTTTCATTTTTGTTTCAAAAGAAGTTCACAAGATGCAATAAATATATATTGTGTGTACTTTGCTTTGTGGTGGAAACACAAGACATTGTTTTCTGTTTCGAAAGACAAACATTTGCTTGATTATGTACTTATTTGATGATTAAAAATTGATACACTGTACAACTGGTCAAAAGATACTTCCAAAATGTTTCTGCTACATAAATTATTTATGCTATTATCTATTATTTTCCTTGAACTTGCCTAATATTTGAGATCTTTCAACTAACTTGTTCCATAGACCGCATCTTTCTATTACCAATGTTCTTACTTTTTTGTGGTTAGAATAACTGGCAGTTAATTGACTTGTAATAATCATTTATGTTATTCAACCAAAAGGTCACATTCATCCCAATGGAATATGATATGTTGACCATTGAATATATTAGCAGAAAACCAATTCTGCATTGAAACTAAAAGGCATTTCTGTGGCATTCTTCCTAAGAAAATTTTATGGTTAAATTCTGAAATTAAACAATGATGTATTTCCAATTTTAGGTGGTATCAGCACATTGAATAAGCTAGTTAAGTATATGGTCATAAATTAAATTGGATCATTTTAGTATATACTTATTAGAAACATTTACATGTTAACAGATATTTGATTTACTAAAAAAGGTCTTTAGGTGATTACAGGATGGTTTTATTGGTTTGGAACAACATGACTGAAATCCCTGCATTGACACCAACAGAAATAAAAGACAAATTATTCAATTGAGACATAAAAACAACCAACTAACTACTTTTGTTTGATTTTGTCAATCATTTTGACCAACAGTGACTTCAATTTTACAATCAATAAACAAAATCATTAAAAAAAAAGAAAAATCTAACAGGTCATTTGGTGCTTTTGAAGCCAATTGTTTGTGCTGTCTCTTGAAGCATTACAGATAATGGCGGTGGAAGTGGAGAGAATGCACAAAATAACATTAGAGATTCTTCTCACCTCTTTCAAAACACAAATAATTGAGCTCTTTAAAGGTACTGAAATGAAATCAGGGGACTGGTGCTATTATGTAACTATGGATTTCTGTGCATCAGCCCACACAGACAAACCCACTAGTCATTTGTCACATGTACAAGAGAATCACACAATATGAAGCACCAGTGGTCGTTTGAAGGGGGGTGTTACGCACATAATGATCGTTTAGCCACTGAATTGTAGCTTAAAGGTAATTCAGGATATGCCTGAATGCTAATTAGTAAAGGCCACAGGAGAGGGGTATATTTTCTGAGGTAGCAAAATGTTTTTTGCTGCTTTTCATTGATGGAATGGTATCTTGACAACTTGTTTGCCTCCAGTAATTCCCTTAAATTGTCCTTTTGGAATACAGCCCAAGCCCAGTTTAGTCTGTACTACATTAAAACTGTGCTTTGACCCTGGCACTGGTTCAGGTTGGGCAATAGCTAATCATTTTGAGTGCTTAAGAGAGCTACAAGTAACAGGACAAGGCCACACTGGCTGGTACTGCTAGTTTACCACAGCACTGCTTTCAGCTGTCATTTATTTTCCACACGTCTGTGCTACAATACAGGAGTTTGTTAATGAAATAATCTGACTGATAGAGTGAAGCTCATGGAAAGAAACCAGAAAATCGAAACAAAAAATGGAAAGATTTAATTTAATATTTGAAAGTTAGTCACTCATAACTGACAGTTCATACTGAAGTGTCTGATTAGAGCAATACCTCTGAGACAAGTAGAGATACTACCAATATAAACCTTGTAAAGATTCATTCTGGCTATCAAAAAGATTTCCATTGAAAGAACTCTTGTAAGCTGCAGTTATTGTAGTTAGAAAAAAACTGAACTGGGCTGCATTATCCCATTAATCTAATATTGTTGGATACACACTCAATGCTTGGATTCTATATGAATACACAAAGAAGTGTTCTCAAATAGATGATCCAATGTTGAAGTAATTTTTCCTTCAACTCATCCAAAAATGTACAAAAATCAGGAAAAGAAGACTCCAAAAGGTTTGACTAGAAGTTTGAATTCAACTCTGAGAAAAGAAAGCCCCATTAAACCTTTCTAAATGTTCTTCATACAGTCAAAATCAATTCATGTAAACTGTCTTTAATTATATATTTTTTACCTACTAACCTTACTTTAACAAAACAAGTTGCTTACAGTTCAGATGCTTTCTGGGTCTACTCTCCTGTTCTGGTTCTTAGGCGTGCTATTTGTAAGCACACAGAGTTTTGAAAGAAAGAGGGCAAACAATTTGTGAACTCAGCTGAAACACTGTTTGTGCATATGGGACTTTTTGTGCTGTGTTTATGAGCCAGAGTGTTCAGCTCAACTGAGCTGCTGGTTTAAAGAAAACAAGGAAAGATGAACTCTGCTTGGAGTTCTGCTTTTGTGTGTGTTTGTGTGTCTGCTGTTGCTTTTCGCTTGCCAGAGCCTAACGATCGTTTTCTTTTTTTTTTTTTGCTCAGTTCATGGGTGAAAGTGTCTACAGAGATAGCAAGAATGAAAGAATGTTTTTTCAACACGAATATTATTTCTGAATGCGTTCATCACAGTAAAGTATTTGTTATGCCAATTTCCACCAATAAGCACAGACTGTTCTGTGCTGATTGTTCTTTGTCTCTATAATCTCTAAAACAATGCTGTCCAAAACTATTGGATAGTCTGGCAGAGGTGTTTTAAAATCCTTAAAATTAATTAAACTTTTACTCAAAAAGATGTAGAAATCCAACTTTTAATTCTTAACCTTTAATCAGTGGAGTTGAATTTACATATTAATCAGTTGTATCACAGCCAGTGGCAACCCTGCTGTTAATAAATTGCAACCTTAACCTTTCTCTTTAGCTCACATCACTGGTTTTCAATACGATCGATGTATTTAGACTGAGATGTTTATAGAAGATGTCTTGTGTGCCAATATTGAGTTAATTTGACAATATGTTGATTTTGCTGAAAAATCAACATGTTGATGTGCTGAAAAAAAAAAAAGTTGATTTTTCAGATAAAAATCAACACATTTTTTTTTCAGCACAATTTTGCACCTGACTCCGTTAGGGAAAGTCTGTATCAGGACTTGGGGCCAGTTGGTAGAGTGAGTGGGGCCAAACATCTGCTAGAGTGAAACAGGGTGAAGACTGGAGTCTGCAAGTGTGTGAGGGGAACCGGCTTGACCTCCACTGCGGATTAGGACTGGGGTTATTTCTGTTGGTATGCTGCTGACTAAAACTAGTTTTTGTTAAACCACATTGCTGGCTAGATTGCAGCAAAGAAAAGTAATCTCCTTTCTCTGCAGTAAGACATTGATTATAAATATTCATTTGTCACATTCAAATAAATTAATGCAATACACTGTGACATTGTATCTTAAAAGAGAATCACTGATTTTGACTCATTTTTGCTCCATCACTGAGGCTCGCTTTTTGCGCTTTATCTCTAGACATTTTATGGAAGATCAAATAAAACAGAGGGAAAAAAGCAGCTTGAGCTGGGAGGTCGGAAGGATGACAACTGCACAGACTTTGCCCACGCAAGTCTGATATCTTGAAACATAAAGAGTACTTTCAAAACCAACACCATAGCAACACTCCTGCTTCTGCTTACCTGTTCTTCCCACACATGCCTCAGTCTCTCTAATCCAAAACATTAATCTTTCATGCAATGTTAATATATAAATGCATTTAAGGAAAACATGGGGACACAACAGAGGAGAGTGTCGAATGGGTTTTTATTTGTGACACGGGTTGTTGATTGATATTTGAACCTAATGCCTTCAATCAGTCCTGACATCACTGTGGCAAACTGATTTTATAAATAAATAAATAAAAAAAATTGTAAACAATACTAACGTAATGATCCTGCTTTCTAACCTCCATTACAGCTATGCACATCTCCTGTGGCTTGAGATATGATTATTCATAGATATTGCCATCACTGGAAAACTCTCATTAATTACTGAGCAGTTCAGGAGCCTGAAGCCACTTTCAGCAGGAGCAACTTAAGCATATTTTCCCGCAGCTCTGTTTGAATGCGAAGTGTTTATATCTGTTGCATAAATATTGCCATTTACCTGCTGGAAATTACATATAGTTGATCTTAAACTTTAACAGTGGTATAAATACTTTTAAATGATAAAACATCAGCAATAACATTGCCAGAACACATTTAAACCCATGGTTTTATTGTAGCAATGGTCATTAGCTCTCTGGGTAAACAAATTAAACAATGACTCATTCAACGCCTTCATTTACATGCTGTTTTTATGTTTTAACCTATCAATCCAAAAGTTTTTGTTTCTCTAAAATCCGAGCTCCATTTATGTACGGTATGAAAAACTAAACTTTTATATTTACATAAAAATTCTCTCAAGAATAAAACAATCATTTTATATCAATATACCACACTTCTTTAAAATGTGGATGTAACTGGTTTTATGATAATGAACAGGTTGGGTCAAAGTAATCTTTTGAAGAGCAGAATAGACTTACAATCATCAGTCGGATCTGCTAACATCCCCATTTTCCCCCCCTTGTCCTTTGATGTCCCAGATGTTGCAATAACCTGTCAAAAGGTCTGCTTTGTTGCTGTGCTTTTATGTTTTTTGAACCTGCAACATCGCATCGCAGAACTTCACAGATCCAAATGACAGCAGGCTCCAATTTATAAAGCTCAACTGTACCTCCACATGATGAGCTGGCCGCTCCTGTCATTTTCCACAAAGGAAATTAAGTTCTCTCGGCTTGTCCTTCCCTTCAGCTTGTATTTGGCAAGCTATGAACTCTGTATATTTGTCTCACTCCAAAATTTGTGATGAAAATGTAGGAACCTAAAACATAATATTAGGTTTGACATTTTATGCTTTTTATGAGACTGTGTCCGAATGTACTCTGGAAAAAGGAAAAAGTGGCTACGGTTGAACAGTTCTTTTCTTGGATTTCCAGCTGTTAATGTGAAAGGTATTAAATACTTAGAAATACTCTAAGCTCTACATCAAATACATCATATACAGTATATACTGTATGTGGATTGTGAATCTGTCCTGCTTGTACCTTGCTTCTCACAAATTGACCACTGGAGATAGATTCCAGCCCCCCTAGTAACTCTGCAAGGATAAAACTGGCACAGAAACAGAACATACATACTCAAAAGCAAGCTTTTTTTTCAAATAAAGCTTTAAATATCTACACAAAACAAGCATTGAAGTGCTTGTCACGTCTATTGTCTCACCCAGATCTACAAAAACCCTTAAAATCCTAAATGTAGTACCTTAATATTTCACAATATATGTTGGAAAAATTCAAGCATTATTCAGGCAGAAGATATTTTCCACTGTAGAAATAATTGCTTTATCCTCAGCAATTTCAATAAATAAATGCTAATCCAGTAATTTTGTTATCTTCGCTTATTATTATTTGATCATTAAGCAAAAACATTATCTAAAAATGATGTATAAATAAAAGAAATAGTTCAACAGACAGAGTATTAACCATCTGTGATGGTCATCTTAGTTTCTGGACTTAAATTTCAAAGACAACTAGTGAGGGGGATCCAATATTGGGAAAGTATATCACAGTGTTAGCAATGTATGTTAGCAAGAAAAGAATTGCACAAAGTACTGAAAGCTTATCTGACTATAGTTTTCAATTTTCCTAAACTGTATCTTTTATAAAGCTGAATGACTGTAAATTTTATACAAATGCTGGTACTGCAATAAAAGTTCACTTCCTTTTTTTTCTAACCAGGGGTGCCAATAACTGTAGATATTCCCAGGAAGTTTTTCTATGTTCTTGGTTAAGTAATTTTTTTCTTATTTGGAAACACACAAGATTGCCATTATAGCCTAATTGGAATATTAAACATAAACCTTTAAGTCTATTCCATATACTGTCACAGCCTATATTGGAATAATGTATTAGTAAAAGTCCCTTTCAGTATGAAGTAAATTAGGATGTGAGAAGGCTACCACCCAGGGGCAGATAAGAACAGCCACAGCCAAACACAATGTTCCTGCTCAGTGAGCACATTAAACTGGCAGATTTTTGCAGTCTGCCTGATGAGCCCTGGACACCGCAAACACTCAAAGAAGCACAGCCTTGAACCTCTGAGCTTTCACTGCAAGTCTCTTCAAAGCAGATTGTAAATGGAAGCAGACACCACAGAGACCCACAGAGGTACACATGAACCTCTTTAACCTCATCAGCCATTATACTCACATTCCTTACACAGACACTGACACAGACACACATTTTCCCACTGATTATCTGTTTAGCAGCGTAACGAGAATCCAGTATTTGTGTTTGCAGTTGGATTTGTGTTTGGATTTATTTTGGCAAAAAGAAAAAGTCTGCAGCATTCAATTCAGCTCTATCTGGTGTGAGAGAAATGACCGAATGGAAGAAAAGGGAAGTTTTAAATAGTTTTAGGATAAGTTATACATAATCAGTTTTGCTTTCTTCATCTCTGATTCAGGGAATTATGTCTGTGTGTTGTCTTACATAAAACCCGTTACAGTTTGCACATAGCTAAATAAAACAATTTGTCTCAGGTGTAGCATTAGTCAACCATTAGATGTGATATTTGTAGTTTCCCTTGTTTGCTGACTGTCAGTTTACAATTACAGCTTGTTATTGCTTTGTTATACTCACACACAGCCTAGCTGTTGAACTGGAAAAAGAGCTGCTAGTCTTTGTTTTCTAAACAGAGAAAATGCTGTGCTCCCTTTCCACCTCTTTGTAACTGAAATATAAATTGTGTTTTCATTAAATGATTAAAGATTAAATGTTTAATAGTGATATTGTTATACTCTCAGTTCTCGTTTCTTCTCAATGTGTTTCTGAGAAGCTTTCCTAAGATTCTTTTGTAAGGAGATGACGTCTTATTCTAAGACTGAATACTGGCTGGGATACATCCAAACATCCAAATATGTCAGGCCAGGCACAACCCAGGCCAGTTGTGCTTCACACACAAGGGTTCGACAAATCAACATTTGGAGTGTCTCCTAACATTCACGACATGAACTATAGATGTAAGTTGTCAGAGAAGGAGAAAGACAATGCATAACTATGAACCAGAAAAAGTGAGTTGTGTGAACTCTGCTCTCTCAGATCAAAACCGGCAGTTTGCCAGCCTGATCAACTGTGCAAGACTGACAGGGAGAGTTCTTTCGCTGTGTTTGTCGTCAACATCACTTGCTGCTTGTCTGCATAATTTCTGAAACTTTATCTGTGCTGCAATCTGGAAAGCCATTGTTTTCCCTCACGCCTTCTGAGAAGATTATTCTGTGCGACTCCTAAAGACTGCGTCCTTTCATGAACTGTGGAGCCTCCTGTCACCACTTCTGGGAAAGTAACATTTTACTTATTAACTCTTATTCTAAGACTGAATACCGGCTGGGATTTGCAATACATGTAAATATCCAAATATGTCAGGCAGACACCTGTCGTCTGCTCTACTCCCTCAGACACAATCCAGGCCAGTTGTGAAGATGACATCTAAAACTCATTTGTCAGAGAGAGAGAAAGTTGGACAGCTATCCTTGCGACTCTGAGACCTGCATAGACAGAGATGATGGTTCTATAGATGTGAGGTGGAAATGTTCTTTGTTACTCTACTTTTTGAGAACTGGACAAAATATATCTGTGAGAGAAAGACTTTCAAACCCTGTCCTTTTCCTTGCTCTAAGAGACGATAGAAATCAGAAAAACTGAGGTACTTTTATGCTAGATGAAAATCAAACAAAATATCATGATAGACAGACAGACAGACAGATAGATAGATACATAGATTTATGTATTTATTTATTTATTTGGATTTGCATAATGGATTTACAGTCAACAAATCTAATGTGACTCTTTGATGCTCTCATGTCCAGTTGGTCCAAAATCTTGTAGGAATGTTTCACAACACCTTGATGAACCTATAGCATATAGAATGAAGGCCCAACCCAGCAAGCTGCGCCCGGTGGTCGGTGGGTGTGCTTAACTCAAATTCAGAAGTACTTAGTTTTTGTTCAGAAGTATTATTGAGAATCACAACACTTGTTAATAAATGAAAGAGAACAAAAGGAAACATAGCCTGTGCAAACACATCAAATAACAGCCTCAAGGCATCTGGAACAAAATGCAGGTCTCTAGACTTCATTTACATTCCTAAATATCCCCCTGAACATTTTAGACCTTGAATCAATGTTCAAGGTCTAAACATTGACCTTGAACAACCTATTGTTTTGGTGACAGCATTATCAAAAATTAAACATCTGGTATAAATGATTTCACCAGCCTCCCACTGTTACTCACAGACTCACGATATGATTTGAAGAGGAGAGCAAATTAAAAATGTCTACAAACTTCAGATCAAACCGGATTCAAACTGCCAAAGTTCGCTTCCAAAGAAAGAGCTCATAGTTCACATGTTGCGACAAAGACCAGTAATGGGGTGCAGAGGTAATGCGCTACTGTTATCCATCTTTCTGCTTGACCTTTTCTCAGGTGTGTGCAATGTATGTATCTGTGAGCCTCATGCTGCTGTAAATAATGCCAATGAGGAATCACAGCCTCTCCACTAAATGCCAGCCAATCACTAAACACAGGGACCCAGGTTGATGAATGAATTTAGGCTGTCCCAACTACAAAGATGATGCCATGTCACTGTAAAATATTGTCCTCGTTATAAAAAAAAAATACCCCGTAGTTTCATGGATCCATCACAAAACAAACTGTAAATGCCAGCCAAACTCGACACTTATCCTGCCAATGAAATAAGAGATGGTAGGTAAAATGTAAAAAAAAAAAAATTATATTAATATTAAATTAGAATAAATGTCATGCTGAAAATGCCCATTTTGTTATTTTTTTGGGGTTTTTTTCTTTCCATCCAAGACACAGCTTACGATACGTTTGAACAGCTAATGGTGATAAATTATACAAAAACATCCCACAGCTCAGCACAGCAGCATAATAGATCTCAAAAGAGGGTGTGTGCTATAATAAATAATGCTTGCTCTGACTCTTAAAAGATAACAGATTTTATTTCCCTGGCTCAGCCCAAAATCTGTCTACTAGGTTTTCCACCTTTACGAATATTAGATGAGGATCTAAGCATTCCCAATGGTACGAACCTGCTTCCATGGCTGCTCTCTGAGAACGGGTTGGTGATTAAAAGGCTTTCTTGTCTGCTAATAAAGCCTCTCTCAGCTGCTCTGCGTACTAACACAAGGACAGGGGACAGACAACAGAGGACCCTGTGATAAGATTCCTTTCAGACAGCAATACAGAGGACTGAAAATTTGAGTGCTGTGCACAGGCTGAAAATTATTAGCACCAAAAGGGCATAGGAGCCACTTGTGTTGCTTTATTCAACAACCGTTTAGAGATTTTGCTCATGCAAGCTGAATGTGATGATGTGCCAGTTCATGCCAGTCACTTTACATGTGAAACATGGATGGAAAATCTCATTTCTTTATTCACAAAACCTTTGTTCTGAAGGAGTTCTACAAGAAACTCCATTATAAAAAATGTACATCATTAACCAGCATAATTTTGCTTGTGTTTATTTGTGTGCTATTAGGCAAATTAATCACAGTAAATTATACATGCAAAGGAAGTTTCACTCCTCTACATTTTAAAGTTCCCTCTTACCTCTCAGGGGATTTGAAAATACTTTAACACAATCAATTCAATAATAAGTCACTAAATACATTGTTACAGACGTTCTGCTTTGCTAAAAGTGGCTAATTTTTTGATGAGTCTAGGCTTTCAATCTAGAAAACAATTTAATAATCTAATAGCATAACACATAAGTATTGTATTTACAGATCTTATATATTTAATAAAAATCATGTGTTAAAATTTATAGCATTACGTAACAAGGCTGATGTATCCATCACAGAACAAGTGTTGATGTACGTATGTTTGGAATCACTGCCTGGTTAGAACAACCAAATGAGTTTCAGCCATCTAGCTGTTGATCTGAACTGAAGTTCAATTGTTTTAGGTAGTCCTCCTTCTTTGTTACTCTATATTCTTTGTGCAATGCACCAGTACCACTGGTAACAGAACAGCTGTCACCATGCATTTTTCTTTAGCTTGAAAGCTTCGCTTCACCTTAACTCTTCCAAATTAACCTCTCCCCATGGCAACCAAGTAGCCCAATCGTTGTCTTGTTATCTTGTGTCTTGTCTTAACAGTTTCTTAGCCAGCACTTAAGCTGTATGTTGTATAATCATTACAACATTTTCAAATTCAAATTCGTCATTAAAAGCCTAAAATTGATGTGACATTTATGCCCATGTTGAACGGATGTAAACTCCTGACCAGAACTGCATAAATCAGCCCCACAAAGACCGAGTGAATTAAATACAATCCAAGAAAGGAGACTGGAATAGCTGCTGCTCAAAGGTTATGTTCTGTGCTGGCAGGTTATGTTTTTATAATTTGATGAATAAAAAAACAGCTATGTAAACTTTAACTATTATTAACTATTTTTAGCTTTCAGAAAAGCTAAAAAAAAACATCAGTGCTACACTTCTAGCAGACGCTAGACATTGTTTTTTAGTTAGTTGTACAGTGTGTGTGTGGGGGGGTGGGCGTGGGTGTGTGGATATTGGAGATTTCTTTCATTAACCTCTCAAAAAAAGAATTGTTTGCAATTTTGTAAAGTTTTCTTTCTTGTTTCTTTTTCTTTGTATTACTTTTTGTAACTTTTTTCAGAAGTATTTCAAATCTATAGGAAATAAATTTTGTCTTTCATAAGGAAAGTGGTTTTCTGCAACATTCAATTCAGCACAATCTGGGGCTTTCTTAGAAAACATATTCACTGTATTGCTTTTTGCTGCTGAAAAGTGGACAGCAGAGAAAAACTCTTGTTGATGTTTTTGTCTGCCGTTTGCTTTTTCCCCCAAAGGTTTTTATAGTTGTATTATTTTAGTTTTGAGGCACAAGCACTAATGTGTCTGTTTTTTATGACAAAATTTTATTTCATGTCTCTGAAGTTGAAATTTCCAATTAATTTTTTACCATTCTGTCTTTAAAAATCAAACTTTGGATGCAGACTTTCAGATTTTTTTTCACCCTCCCTAAAAGTAACCTAGGGGGAACCATAAACTTTGTATTCATTCTTGGAAGCAAATATGTTTTCCCCTCAAACTACACTATCTGTCAGTAATGATAAACTCCTTGTGTATCTACCTACTGTTTTTCCAGGAGGTGGACGGTTTGAAGGTGTGAGGTGATCACTCCATGGGACAGCTGAGCAATAGCATAGAAAACTAATGGATATCATTTGAGATCTGCTCCTGAGGCTCTGAGGAAAAAAATATCTCTTTTCTTTTACCATGTGAAAAAATAGGAATATGTGTTTTTAAACTTTCTCCTCTGTAATAATTTTTATTCCCACCTTAGTAAAAAAAAAAAAAAAAAAAGTCTTATATTATTACTTCAGGTGGGTTGACAGGGTTGCATCAATGTCAGATGTGAAATAACTTTAGAAATGCATAGCAAATTTATAATTGCATATCATGCCTTTGAAAATGATCATTAATTGTTCGGAATATTCTGTTTCTTAGTGAAGCTGTTATGAACGCCTTCTGGCTATTCAAATCTAATGAGGTGCTGCATCAAAGCCTGGGCAGATAATCAGTAGCACAAATTAACACAGTTATTTGAATTAATCAGTTGATGCATTTGAGTGAGAATTTAAACAACACTATAGGGCACTGTACTTATGTTTCATTCTCATACACGTGTCAAAAGCCAATGGAAACTGATTACCAATAATGAACTCATCAACCAAGCGTGCTCAGCTATTTATAAGGCCTTAGTGCGACCCATCAATATCTCTTGACTTCAAGGACGTTAATTCCATCTTCTATTAAGCATTGTGTTTTCTTAATTAGCCACGGCTCGCTCTCATCTGGTACAATCAACATGCATAGACAAAGATAAACTCCATTAAGACCTAATGAAGGTCATTAGCAATAATTAATGATCACAAACAAATGAAATACTGTGAGAATAAAGAAAACATGAAGAGTCTAATATGTCAAGTACCTCAGAGATGAGAGCAATTAGTTGCAGGTAGAGTATCTAAGCAACCAAAAATACTCATAAGTGAGATAGGGTCTTCCTGTTTAAATGTAACGAGACACCTGATAAAACTGAGCATAGATGGTGAAGTGTCCCTAGTTGTGTAACCTTATAGATTTTACAAAAGAATTAGGTTTCATTTTCAAGAAGGGAAACTATATTAGAGGCCTCAGACTTTGCAGCTCCACTTCAATTAATAACCTTCTTTCTTTTTTATATGGATAACATTTGAAGTACAGTGTTGAAAATTAAATTATTTATCGCTTTGCTTCTTTTTCACACTAACATTTCAGATCATCAAACTATTTTTTAAAAGCAGCTATTCAAACCAAAAATATGTCCCCCTAACCCTCCCTGAATCTCTATCAGATTTATAACCAGACTTTGACTTTGTACAATTTTTTGAAACATTCAGAGGTGGATGAGTAACTTGAATCATTGTCCCGCTGTATAACCACATTATACTTGACATTAAGATCCTGAATTCTCCTTTGAGATTTATTTGCCAGACTCAAAATTCATGTTTCCATCAATTACAGCAAGTCATTCAGGTACAGAAAAAGTAGTCTCAGAATGTCACACTATCACCACTATACTTGACATCAGGACAGATGCAACAAAATGCACAACTTCTAAAAGTTGTGCGATGTTTCATTAGTCCAACAGAATATTAGTCTTAGGGATCATCAAGATGTTGTTTGGCAAATGGGAGACAGATGTTTCAAACCTTTTTGTCACCAGTGATTAAAAGTGGCTATCTGAGGTTCATGCAGTCTGTAAGTGCTTTTGATGTTGCTGTGGTTCTTGTGTGACTTCCTGGATGAGCTGCTGATGGCCTCTTGAGAGTAACTTTAGCAAAACGAACACTCCTGGAATGATTCACCACTGTTCCTTGTTTTTTTTTTTCTATTTCCAGATATGTCTCTGAAATTTTTTAGGCCCGAGCAGCAACAGCGCTGTGAAGGCCCATTGTTTTCATACTGTTTATTATTACAATTCTGCCACCCCTAAAGAGGGGGCTTTATCATATTCAAAAACTCACCAAACTTGGTGGACGCATACACCCTATGTAAAATTTACGTATTTTAAGGTCGTCGCAAAAGAATATGTGTAACCTTTGTTCACCACTAAAGACCCAAATAGCGTTAAATTATACTTTGACTCCACTGCGCCCCCTAGGTTAAATCATCAGCTATATCTCCTCGCTACATCAGCCAATCTGCACCAGATTTTTGGTGCGTCATCAGGGAGCACTGCCGAACTCATCGATGTGTACGGCGTGGCGGACGGGTCGGAAACTGCGCGAGAGTATCTGCGGTGACTGGTGGGCGGCGGTGCCGGAACCCCCGCGGTGGCAATTAGGCCGGAGCGTCGCTGAACTGCGAGGGCCGCCCGACGCCGCTTGCGGCTTTAATGGGCGCATGCGGTTGCGCTAAGTCCCAACCGCATGCGCAAATGCGGCTCTCTTTTTTCCGCTTTGAGTTACCATGACAGCTAGAAAAGACAACGTCGTATTTCAGACGCAAATAAAGCAATACTATGCACTTTGTTGTCTTCCTAATATAATGGGCTTTTAAGTTTTCATGGATTTCCAAGCGGTCCTGAATTGCCAGTTAAAGCTAACGCCGCACAGCAAAGTTTACAGCCTTCACTTCACTCCGGATCAACTTCTTCAGCCTAAAGAAGAAGGTAAAGGAGCCTCCTGTGTTATTTCCATGGAATCACTTCTGTATTCAGCCTGAAAGAGCGAGTGTATGGGAACGAGAGAGCAGACCAGAGCCACACAGCCGAGCTACTGATCCGCCTGTACACCTTCTGTAAACACTGTGCTGCTTCACAAGAAGCATGCAAAACTAATAAAGCGAAATAACACAGAGACCTTAAGGAACACGGCCATATTTTTGTAAAAGCAACAACTTGGAACCTGAACCGTCAGTTGAACTAGAACTCTGACACCAGAGCTGCTCTACTGTTAAGCTATGGGCTTGTTGTTCCTCATGCTTCAGAAGCAAAAAGCCTGAACCGTAAAATCCCCCGTTACTTGCTCTCTGACACTAACGACAATAATATACTTGAAAATAAGGTAAAAACACTGTCCGTTAGAATGGATGAAAAATGTTTAGACACTTAAATAGCACATTTTTACAAGAAAAATGTCCTAGAATATTGCCTACTAGCATAAGCTAAAGCTAATGTTAGCTACAAAGTTTAAAGAAAGTAAAACTCACCTTCGTATCTGTGAACGTATAACGAGGCGTACATCTTAAAACCTTTCTCCAGCTTACTTGTTGGGGCTTCGGATCGATATACATCATTAATTGTTACCATGGACAAGCACTGCCCAGTGTAAAGTGCCATTTTCAATAGATCGGAAACGATCAAGCCTCTTTCCCCGCTGATGTGCAAAGAGCCCATTCACTTTCTAATCTTGAATGTCTTAAGCTCAGGGATGTGTTGCTTTTTGAGGCATTTTGACCTATTTCGTTTTGGCCAGTGAAACTGAACCTTAATATTTGGTAAGTTAAAGCTAATTCATCATTCAGTAAGGGAGATAATTATTTATTCAAATATGACCAGGTTGATTGTAACAGCTTTTTTCCATAATGAATTGAATCACTATTTCAAAAGCATGTTTTGTATTTACTCATATTTCTCTCTGTCTTCTTTGAAAATGTGTTGATCTGAAACAATAAGGTATAAAAATCTGAACAAGAAATTAGGCAATTTCTTAATTTTACAGCACTCTACCAATTCTTCTCCAACATATCCTAATTAGTCTCTTGTTTATCTTTGCTAAGACATTGACAGAAGACACTACCGGTATATTATTTTCTGAAGTTTAAACATTGAGGCTATCAGAGATTTTATGCAAACTCCACCTTGAAACTGCTTTTCTTGCAGACATTTCTGCTGTGAAGCAGCTGTGATGACAAACAGTGTCTCGCTTTCTTATAGGTGAGTTGAATACACAAACAAAAAGCCTAAGGACAACATAAGGTTGGAAAGAGATCAAGGTTGTGACAGCTAACAGAAAAGATGAGCTTGGCAAACAAAGTGAAAGAGATAGTCCAGATTAACATCAAAGCAGTAAACATCCAGTAGAAAGACATTGAAAAGTAACCCTAACACTAGGAGGTAGCTTCTTCACAACAATCTCTCAACACGGGGCACCAGCAAAAGTGCAAGTAATAAAATGTGTGCAAAGTAAATTGAAAAACACAAACTAATGATTCTTCTGTCACCACTGAGCTTTCTTTATTCTTCACCTTTCTTGCAAATTACTGAGATTGAAAAAATGTATGTAAATTTTAAATAAATATAAGGCACCATTACCAGTCTAATGAGGAGTAATTTGACAAATACAAACTTTGTTACTCCGAAGAATCGTTACTTCAATGCATTTTACATTTCTTCTAACATCTTTTCCTTTCTGCCAGCATCACTCTAGGAGTTTCCCAGCTCTTTTGAGACTAAACCTGCACAATTACTACTATTTCTTTACTTAGATATTTGCTCCTAAAAATTGTTCTAAGCAGCATTATCAAGTCTGGTTAGTATGGCATCTAAATTTCTAAAACAAATGAAATATGTTTTACAATTTCACTCAGTTTAATTTTATTGCATTCAGTCCCAAATAAATGGTGCTCAAACTTTATCTCAGAAGTAAGTCACAGAAGTTCTGCAAGCTTTTGTGTTTTCTTTCCGATTATGACTCTTGGCTCAAAAATGACATCCAGTTGCAATTCAGTCATTCTGTAATTGTTTACCTCATCCCTTGTGTGCACAGAGTTTTGAGAATTAAATGATTAAATTATTGAAATATTTACTCATGCAGTCTCTCATTCTGAAGTTTTCCATCAATTATATATATTTTTTAATCTAAATCACACTGATGTTTCCCAAGATTTGAATTGTCACAAAATATTTAAAAGTAGAATTTTGAAATTCTGTCTTGTGATCTAAACCAGGAGCTTCTGTGTTGTTGATGAAGGCTTACATTAACCGTCAAATTGTCTGCGGTGCTGTTTTGGGAGATGTGTGTTTCTGTGTCACCTCTGCTGCTGCGCGATATGATTTGATATGCATGTAGTCATTTAAGAGCATTCCAAGTCTGAGCTGAAAACGTTTACTGACTGAAGGATGTTCCAGTCAGAATTTGATGTGTGCATTTCTGGAGCACAGTCAGAAGAAGAGACGGAAATCGAGGTGTGCTCAAAGCCTCTTTGATTTCTGTTCTCCTCTATAAAATATTTGAATCCTCCTTCTGTCGGTGACAAATAGAATCATGGTTGCGCTGACAAGGATTTGCCAAACATGAAATATCAAAACCACTTTTACGCTCTAGTATACTATAATAACTTTTCATATTTTTTTTTTTTTTTGCGTTGCATTGCTGAGCAATTGGTTGTGTTATTGCAGTCTCTAGTCCCATCTAAAAATAGAATGTGGAGAGGAAAGTGGCCAAGCATGGGATTGCTGCTGCAGATTTTTTTTTTTTTAAAAGTGGGGCTTCTGAAAAAAGTGAAAATATCCAGAAACTGTAGCAAATTGATTGGGGACCAATAATTAATCATTAATAAACAGTTTCCACTGTTTTAAAAGGGGCTGTTCCCTGCTACTCTTTCATTTTCATCCCCAGTCAGTTTCACAGTGCTTTCACACAGCGGTTCTTTTTTAAATAAATTCAGAACACAAAAGAGAACTATGACAACATTGACTCTGCAGACAGAACTACCACACTGGCTTTTCACGTCTTGCTAAATCACACTTTTTGTTGTTTCTAACAACTTTTTGTTGTTAGAAACAACAATAGTTGTTACAGTATTCCCAATAGTTTGTCTAATGTGGCATAAGATCAGCCTAAACATCAGGGTAAAGTTGTCTTTGAGCTGTATGTGTAATGCAGCACAGCACTCTAGTGGCCACAAGGGTAATGTCTGTGTCTATTGCATGGCTAGCTTAAGAGGGTGATCCTTCCTTCAAAGTTATAAAACTTTGGAGAAAGGATGTCTTGGGAGATTAATCCCAGAGCTGCTTGATAGTTACAGTTTGTCTTTAGGACGTGCGCTATAAAATACGGGTTAGGGTGAGACTTTATGATAACAGGATCAGCAAAGCAGACAGGTTCCTCTGCAATATATTCCCTGACTTTATTAAGGAGCTGTGAAGAAAATGCTCTCCAGACATTACTGTTAAGTAAAAATATAGCTACCAAGCAAAAAAGTCCACAGATAAAAAAAGAGTCTCTGCTAAAGAGAAACGGGCATATACAAATTGAATGTAACAATATCTAGTGGGGGTGGTAGTGACCAGCAACTTCTTCATCCTGCAAATAAGATATTTATGTGGGAAGATATCTTGACACACAGAATCTTTCTTTGAGACAGGCAGACACAAAGACTCAGCTTTAACGTGGGAAGTGTTTATACTACTCAAAACCCTTAAGAGGCATCAGCTCTGTTTCTTTTCTTTGTGTCACACCAAAGCTAAATGTCTGGGCTTAAGGTTTGTCACGTTTTTATTGCCCCCCTCCACTCTCCACCCTCCACCCCCAAAAAAATCAAAAGTGCATCTTATCTCTGTTCTCTCTATTTATTTTTTTCTGCATTATTTTTTAGGTTATGATGTTGGAACTTAAAGGGCTACATTTATATGTATTTCCTCCAGATAAAAGCAAACTATCAATCTTATGTGAATGTAAAATACTTCAAGGAACAACATGAAGGCAAAATAAGAGCACAAACTTGTGATTTGAAAAAACAGATGAAGTCCATGCCCAGTGCTATCTTCCCTTAAATCACCTCATAATAAATTAAAGTACTCTTCATTTTCTCTGGAAACAGCAAGCAGCCCTTAAGCCCTGCAGCCGCTGCAACCATTAGCAGGAGTCGACAGCAATTCATTATGCAAAGCAAAGCCTAAGTAATTCACAGTGTAACATTACATGGACTAAGTGATTTGAGACAAGAATTATTTTCAAACTCTCTGTGGTATTTTAAGCTAGAGAAACATAAAAAAGATCAAACATCATATGAGCAGCTATAACCGGTGTCAGATGTCGTTGTTAGTTCCCTAAGCAACAGCTAACATTAAAAATTCCATCCATTTTCCTTAGCTGCTACCTGTGCAGGGAGGCAGGTAGATTATCCACTGGATCATCTCCAGCGGTCAATCAATCAATCAATCAAATTTTATTTGTATAGCACATTTCAGCAACAAGGCATTTCAAAGTGCTTTACATCATTACAAACACAGAAACACAATGCAATATAGAATCAATCATTAAGTCAAGTTCCATCAATAAATTTGTAATTGATTACATTTCAAATACAATTCTAAACAGGTGGGTTTTTAGTTGAGATTTAAAAGAAGTCAGGGTTTCAGCTGTTTTACAGTTTTCTGGAAGTTTGTTCCAAATTTGTGGTGCATAGATGCTGAAAGCTGCTTCTCCTCGTTTGGTTCTGGTTCTGGGGATGCAGAGCAGACCAGAACCGGAAGACCTGAGAGGTCTGGAAGGTTCATACAACAACAGCAGATCTTTAATGTATTGTGGTGCTAAGCCATTCAGTGATTTGTAAACTAACAACAGTATTTTAAAGTCTATTCTTTGAGCTACAGGGAGCCAGTGTAGGGACTTTAAAACTGGTGTTATGTGCTCTATCTTCCTGGTTTTAGTGAGAACGCGAGCAGCAGCGTTCTGGTCACTGGATGAGAGGCATAATACACCCTGGACAGGTCACCAGTCCATTACAGGATAACAAAGAGACACACAGGATAAATGACAACACACACACACACACACCCACACACACACACACACCCCAGCCCCCCACCCCCCACCCCACACACATACACACACACACTCAAATATAGTTATAATATAGGGACTTATTTACCTAATAGTGATGTTGTGGACAATCAGAGGAAGCTGGAGTACCTGGAGAGAAACCAGACATGTAAGTAGAGAACATGCGAATTCTAGACACAAGGGGGGAGGCTGGGGTTTACACCTAAGATGTTCTTGCTACAGGTAACAGTAGCAACAGTGGTTATCACTACAAAACTTCATAACCCAAAATCAGTGACATGTTCACCTAAAATATATAAATTAGAAACATTTAATGTAAAAGTTGGAAATTCTTGTCTGTCTTTGGTGAGTAAAGAAGTTAATGGAGCTATACACTTACTATTATTTGAGGATTAGCCAATCAGAATTGAGTAATATATATTAAAGTTTTAGGGCTTTTGAGGAAATTAAAATCTCTGGAAATGGAAATTCTTTTGTTGTGTTTTTTGAATTGTCATTACAGGCAAGGCAAGGGATGGTGAGTTTGTAAAAAAATAAATGTTTCAACTTTAATCAAATCAGATTTTTGAGCCTTTAACAGCAATTTGGACAATTTCTTGGACAACATAAATATACAAACATATCATTTTCATAGTTCTGTTTTATATGAGTACATATATTATTTTAATGGTGAATACATCAGAAAATTAGCTCTTTATGTTTTAGTAAAAGGATGTGATGCTCAAAACATTAACTTCAAGCTTCATCATGTTACAGGAGGCCAAAGCAATCGAGGATACATACTGTAAATAAGTGTATCTACTGTGCTTAGGTTCAATGACAACATGTTTTTTTTCTTAAAAATTAAAAGTAGAAGTCTAAAGTTTTCCTTTACAAACACAGTACCTTGCAAAACTCCAAAACAAACACTTTGAATGTAATCAACGTAAAATGAGAAATATGTGTGGTGCTGCCTAATGTCCCTTATACAAGGGAAAACATTTTGGCTTTGGCACAGGATATAGTGGAACTCCATGATAACCTGTGTAATCAATGTTTTTAAAACATTTGTTTTAAAAATTAAGAAGATTCTTATAGTTAGGGTAATTTTTGTCCATTTCAGTGACAGATTTAAAGCTCTTAATGTGTGTTTTGGTGTCATTGTTAAGATGAGTACAATTCCACGTGCCAAATAGAAAAATTGTGCCTTTTAAGCCACTCTGCAAATTTGCTGATGTTTAATTAATGTTTGTCAGCTCTTCTCAATCTTGAGATTTAACTATAGAATGCATAATACTTAAAAAAGAAGACTAAATAATTTTTTTCATTTATAAATCACATATTTTACATGGAAGTGCTATTCTATGTGAATTAATCATGAATAAAATGACTGGTTATGAGCTTGAACAAACGTATTCCTGAGATTTATCTAAAGTATTATAAAAACAAGTTATTAAAATTAAGACCAAGTCTCTGTTTTATTCCTTTGGATAAAATTTTTCAAGTTAAGATGTAGGTACAGAACCAACAGGCTCTTCAAATATGCTGCACATCATTACTGACTGTTGCTAAAACTAATTCTAAAACACAATTTGAACAAGATGATTTATTCACATCTATTCTGAAATCATAGGAATATTTGGATTACAATTTAAGCTTAAGATGATCATTCAAGGACACATATTGGGTTGTGAGGATGCAAAAGAATTGGTCCAACCAATTTCAAAGCTGCTGCCTGCTCAGAATGAGTAACAACTCAGCAGACCTGGTACTTTGACATTGTGAATGCATCATGTTCACAAGAATGCTTTCCCCCATCCTGTCGAGGAAGTCTGATGCAGCACTCACAGATTTCTGAGGAGCCTTACATCCACCTGAAAAAAATGTAATGCAAGCACTTTTCTATCAGTGAAAAGTCCTCAGCTGTCCATCTCTGCAGTTGCAGGAAAAGTAATTGATCTAGAGTAGTTTCTCAATTCATGTGTGTACTAATTCCTAAGCTATTTGTGTTTCACTTAATTACCTCATTATTGTCTTCTTAAAATATTGAACTGATTTCATGTCTCCTGGGTTTAAAGCACAGAAGCTTTTATTTTGTCTGATCTTCTTAAAATCGGAGGTCTGGTTAATCTGGAATGTACTGAAATTTGTTTTTAATAAAATGAAGACACAAAGATGAAAATCAACAGCCACACATCATCTGCTACTTTGAAAGCTTCATTGACAGCTATAATTAAAACACACCCTGACTGTATAGCTGCTTGCCTTAGAACAGCTGGTTCAGTTGACTTTATTTAAACCCAAATAAATTAAGTTTGCAAGATACTTTATGAAAGCCTTGTTTAATCTCTCCTGCGTTGTCAGTTATTTGTAGGGAAATTACTGCAAAAATTGTTTAATAACAGCCAACTGTGGAGGAGCCTTAAATTCAGTTTATTATGAAACTCAAGGGAAACTTAAAGTGCTTTTTATTTAAAGCATCATTATGTGAGCAGCTTTTGACTAAACAACAAGGGCATTTTCCTCTCTGTGATTACAGTAAATAATTAAGTATCAATTTATGACAAAAAAACAACACAATTTTATAAATACAAACTTGGGAAACTCATGAAACTACTCAGGAATGATGTGTCCTTGTGACAAAATGAAAGGAATAGAGCACTTTATTTAAAATGTATGTATGTATGTATAGTTGATTGAAATGTCAGAACTGGGGTATAAGAAAGAAATCAGCAACCATTTTGCTGGTCAAACTGCTAACAGACCCACACTAAGCCAAAGGAAATATTCTGGAAGACCACTTAAATCACAGAACAGCACAGAAGGGACAAAAAACCCATACATGTACACACTTATATCAAGGGTGATTTTAGACAGACCAATTTACATAAAATGTACATTTTTGGTACCTAAACATATATAGGCTGAGGACATGCATACTACACACTAATGTGCGCACACATTCATACATAAGGGCAACATAAGATTAATTAAAGCAAATCAACGTAAGATTAATTAAAGCAAATCAATTAAGCTAACAGTAATGTTTTTGAACCGTGGGTGGGAGTAAGGCTACCCCACTTTCATGGGAAAACAAAAAAGACCCCAGGACCTTCTTGCTACAAGAAGGTCCTGGTTAGTATGACCAAGAAGGTCATACTAACTGTTATCATACAGTTAGTATGATAACAGTACTAACTGTGACACCATCGAGCTCCATCCAAATAATTTTATCCTAACTAAGTCATTTAAAGGAACAAAAACCGATTAAATTGGAATCACAGCTATTGAAAATAATGAAAATCACACACTACTAAAGTTGAGCTCAAGCGAATGAATGAGAAAAAAATATTTAGTTTACATGATTTCTTCTTTTTTTATGGTTTTTGGCGGCTGGCAAAAAATTATCGTATGCAATTATCGTAAATTATCGTGTGACAGTATCAGAATATGTTAATAGTTCCATCTTCCACAATAATCACATCTACCTATATTTCCCTACGACTAAGGTACTACGACTAAGGTACTATTTAATCCTGTATGTCAGAAACTCAGATGTGATACGACTTTCTTCTCTCCTCATCTCTCACGTCTTCCACTGAATAATATATACTCCTACATTTTCTTTTTCTTCATATTGCTTTTGCTATCGCGCCTTCATTTTCTTCTTTAAGATCTTTTTTACTTCTGTTCGACTGAGTTTTAGATATATTTCAACTAAAATGTGTCTAGTAGCCTTCTTTGCAAGTTATTTACATTTAAAAGAGAAACTTAAACAGTTTCTGTCACTTCTGCCATACGTCTCCAACTTAAAAAAAGAAATTGGACCCACTTTGTCCACGAACCACACGATAGGTGGAGATTTGGTGTGACGTTATCACGCAAAGTACGTACTCTCAACACAGCGGAACACGTTTGTTTCAGTTTGTTGTCATAGTGGTGGAAGATTTAGCAGAGCTGAGCTAAAACTAACAAAAGTCTTCCTATTCCGTACAGATAAACTGGATAGACAGAAATTTATGGTGAGAGTTTTATGCGTTTGTACTTCTTTTTAATAGCGATATTCGTTTTTCTACCGGAGCTCGTCGTAGCTGTGAAGCTAACGTTAGCTTCCAAGGTGAAACATCAGTCATTCTGATGAAGCTTGTCTTGACTCAAAATACCTTAAATGATCCGTTTGGCTTGCTTGTTTGTGGATTTGAGTATGCAGTGCATACTCTCTTCTGCCGTAGTTGTAGTCTATTTAGCCATTTCAGTTGCGCAATCTCCGTAAAGAAAAATACTAATTAATGTGGATGGGTAATCGCCGTTTTGGTCTGTTTCATGCCCCGTTATCTGAAAATATCCAAAGATATCATCTGGTATGATTATACTAGACACATTGGGAAAATGTCTAAAAAAAATGGGTAATAAGCTTTTTTTCTTTACTTACTATGCAGCATGTAGTTTATCCATCCTTGATTAATGATCTGTTCTTTTAGTGGTTAGAATAACATGTCGGTTATTTCACTTGTAATAGTGTTTTTATTCCACCAAAATAAAAATATGGTAATAAATATATTTTCCCCATTAAATACTAGAACAGAGAATAATCTGATTTGAAAAGAAAGTAATTAAAGGTTGTTATTCAAAATAAACATACAATTCTGAATTTAAGCTATACATTGTTGTCATGTGGACTAGATAAAGTCATATACAAGTACAGACAATTTCCCACTTTCATACTAAAGGAAAAGTTAAAGGAGTATTTAATACATGTATTAAATATGCAAGTATACCAAAAAAAAAAAGTCACTCTCTGGCTCAAACTGTTGGCCATCTGAAAGTAAAACTGCTTATCTTCAAAATTATTTTTAGATATTGTGCAGTGTTCAACAACACTTCTGCTTCTGCTCTGCTTTTTTAAGTATTTAAAATTATATATTTGACTGGTGTTTATCCAGCATTTATGTATGAAACATTATAGTTTAGTTCTAAAGCTGAAATAAATTATTTAAATTTCTGTACAAAAACAGAACCTTTAACTGGCCATTCAAATCACTAGGTTTTTGCAATCAAAATACTTTTGGAATCTAGATGCCTGATAACATTAACTAGCAGACTGTTTAATTAGTTTAAAATAAAATAACTCATCGTCAGTAAACTTAAATCTGTTTAAGTTGTTCAATAATGTTCAATAATAAGACAGAGCTACTTTTCAGAAATATATATATATATTAATTTAGCATCTTTTTTTTATTTGCTTCTCTCTCCAGGATTAACAAAATGGCTGAGCCCATCATCAAATCGAGACAAGCACAAAAAGAAGTGAATGGAATCTCAACAGAAGTTGTCTGCACACAGTTCAGTAATTACATATTTGTGGTCCTTACCCAGTACGGCAAAATCGGGACATTGATTTCGGTCACACCTGACTCCCGATCTAATGATATCAGCACCCCCACCTTCTCCACTAAAGTGCTGCTGGGCAAAGATGAGGTACGCTGGGTGAAATTGGTCAGATTAATATTGCATCAGTGTGATTATAGACTTCTTGTCACATGGGGTAACTCATTTTACGTGGCGAAAGGCCAGATGAGATCAGTTCTGAACTACTCTGGCAGATTGTAGAGAAATGAGATGCACGGAGTTCAGTGGTCTTTTAAAATTTACTCAAGAAAACTAATTTCATCTCTGCTTGAGCTTGTCATTTTAATAGGCACACAGTGCATAAGGTGTGTCATCCGTGGAAATATAAATTGTTACAAAGTTTGCGCAAGATGTTGATTAGACTTTTCATTTATTTTAAAAGAATTATTCTGTCTTGAAAAGACAGAAGAAGATAAGGACATTTCACCTTTGTAATATACTAGTTATATGCATTACACAGCATCTTGGAGACACATGAACAATTTAATTAAAACAGAATAAAGATAAATGATTGTTCTATTTGGAGATGTATGAGTTCTAGCTGCATTAAAACAGCTTCAAAAAGCAATTTTCCTTTGACTTGGTTTTTATTGAATGAATTATGCTATATTGTTGAAGACAGAATAATGTAACAAATTTTTAACAGCAGTGACCGGTTATTTGATTAGGCTTTTTCTCAAGTTACAATTGGGAAGTGGTTTTAAGTTAAGTTCTTATTTACCAGGTGTATGGATTTAGAGCTCTTGCATGCTATATTAAGAGTTTTATATCTAATTTGTGTTTTTGTTTTTTTCTTTTCATTTTTTCCAACAGCCTTTGACTCATGTCTGTGCTAAAAACCTGGCCACGTTTGTATCCCTCGAAGCTGGAAACAGGCCTGTCTTACTGGGATTGGCCCTGAAGGATTCCTCCATAGACACAATACAAGAAATCAAAGAGATCATCAAAAGTTGTAAAGTGTGGTAGAAAGTCAGAGCCCCAAAAATAATGTCGGTAACTAAAAAGACCTGGTGAAATAACGGTAGATGCTCCTACCAGTGTCATATTTTGTAAAATGATATAAAATATTACTTTTTTGTATTTTGAAATTCATTAGCAAGGTTTTGTATTACTTGGAATGTTCAGAAATAAAATTCTTTAATGACAAGTTCAAGATACTATTTTAAGTCTAATGACTTTTTTTGTTGCTTCATTTGCCTGTTATAAATGACTAGTTCCTTCCATACACATTGGACTGCTCAATGTGTGGTGACGTCTTTTTATTGCAGCACTCTTATCACAGAAACATGAAGTAAAGGTCAACAGTCATTTCTCATTTTCTCAGAGCTGGATATTGCTTTATTACTGGAAGTGGAGGAGGATTGTTTATTTCTCTAATAATAATGATAGTCTGTGAGAATTGAAGGATTTTAGTGAGCTTGGAAATGACTGACTGGAACCTTTTTGGTGCGAGACAGATGTTGATCCAACATGTGGTCGTCTTGGTTTATGTTTATGTTTCATCATTTCATGAGGATTGAGTTGATTTTTAAAAAATTATGAGATAGTGCAGAAAACTCAGAAATATACAATGCCGAACACATTTATTGATAGTGATATATCTTTAATGGCCGTAGCATAATCTTGCACTGATAAATTTAGAAAGTTCCAACATTGGTAGCCCTGCTGTCCATATTTTTGCACAGCTAACAGAACAGTAGAACAAAACAGAAGTTGAAAAGACCAGTTGATGAACTATCTTCAGTTTATTGGCACTCAGAATTTTATTTAAAATGGTCCTGGCAGTAGTAATATAATATCATGAACCCTAACAAGGTTCCAAAGGTCTTTGGAAGAAAACCACATCACATTTTCTCCACTGTTGGTATACCTTTCTACATATTTACTCTTTGTTTCTTGCCAAGGATACCTAGAGCTTAGGCCAAAAAACTTTGCCACAACTGACCAGAGCACATTGTTCTATTCAAAGTCTTAGCTGGGTTCAGCAAACTCCACAATCTGTGATGATAAGACAGAAAATGTTTTTTTGAGTGGGTGGAGTGGGGTCACTTAAACAAATGGCTGACTCCAACATGTCAGTCTTTGTTATGTTTTTTTTTTTTTTTCTTGCAGTGAGCTTTGAAGATTTTAATTTTACCCCTCCAGACATCCTGACTGTTTGATTACAAGATAACCAGGGGTTGTCATCCAGCCTACTGGCCATTTGGATAAAAAAAATGGGCCTTTTATTTCTGTCATATTTATACCCCATGGAAAAAAAGATGTGTAGATTATTTATTAGACATTCCTAAAAATGGCTGAACTTGAAAAGTAAAACAAAGCACAATTGAATGAAATGCTTCATTTCTTTCAAGAGGACTTTTAGGTACTCAAATTAAAGCTCAGATTTTTCCTAGCTTTTTTAGTGTGAGACTTTGCTACTACAATAAAATCTGAATGTGTTTCAAAGCTGTCAAGTAGTTCCAATAAATTCAATTCAAAATTGAATTGAAATAAAGCTGACCATGCAAACAGTCACAATATAATTTTTTCCCAGTAAATGATACAGCAAAGATGAATGTTGCAAGTTTATACATAAAGTTAATGGTATCCAAGTTATTGATCAAATTAAGGCTGTGTATTTTTGGCAGCTCCAGGTAAGCCACAGATTATTAATAGATCTGGCAGTAATTTTTACACTTTACTTTTGACTGGAACCAATTATTTTTGAGTGGCAGAACAGTCCTGACTTGGAGCTGTGGAAGGAATACTTATATTCTTATATAAGGTGGTGTATATATGCTAGGATAAGGTAAAGTTATTCCTTTTCTATTGTTTTAACCATATATTCACTTAACCTGCACATACAACTATATATACAGAAAATAACAATAGAAGAGTTTGTGTACAAACAAGCCACTTTAACATAATAAACTTTAAGTGTCAGTGATATTTTGCTTAAACCATCCTTGTTCTTCGTTTAATGAGATGTTTAGAGAAGGCAGAAATACTCAAGAGATTACCACTAATAATATTAATTATATATGGCGCAGTGAAGCTACCACATATAAGTATGTTCCTTATAAAGTGTATATATAGTGAATAACTGAGTAAAGCTAAGCAGTTACTATCCACCTCAGCTCAAATGTCACGTTCTGATTCATGTTAACCGGAAATGCTGGCAATGTATAAAATGTAAGGATAAAAACGGTCTCGCACCTGACACGCCAGTAAGGCTACTTGTTGAATAAAACTGATTGCACGTTGTTAGTCAACGTGATGACGACATCCGTTTAGTCGAGACCACGTGATTCCTTTACCTGTGCCCAGCCTATTTACTTCTGCTGAGACGAGCCGCTGCGCACACATAGGTTTCAGTTAAGTGTTTCTTAGAAAACTTTTAGATGTTTATCTTGGTGTTCTGAACAGCATTCTGCTGTAGTTCCCTTTATTGTTGTAGCCTTTGTTTAAGTTTTTCATCTCCTACTGTGTGGACTTCGACCTCCGCTACTGAGGCACCTGTTAAAAACAAGGAAGTCTATTTCTGCTCAACCCGTCTCGTAAATGAAATTAAAACGGGGTTTGTAGATGATCACGGTCGACAAACGGGTGTTTTGTGCTCTATGCTGATCCTTTAACCCTGACCCAGGACGATCACTGTCATCTAAACAGGATAAAGCTGCTTTCCACTCGGAACAAGGTGAGCCGCTTGTTGACAGTGGAGAGAGATCAAATGAGTGACATTTACCGAACACCGTCTGAGATGTTTTTCAAATGTTATCTGTAAAATCTATCGCTGCTAGAATAAATTCACTTCACGGTGACTTTCTTTCCTCTCGTCTTTTAGATGAACGGCTCCTTGGACATGGATTCATTGTCCAAAAATAACTCGATTGTTCACCTGGATGAACCAATCCTTCCGGAAAACATAACTATCATTCGGACAAGGAACGGGTCACTCACGGAGGGTCAGATGTTTCTGAACACGATGACTGCTCAGGCCCTGTCTGGGATATTTGTCTGGTCCGCCTTGCTCATAACATGCCACCAGGTGAGTTTGTGGTGCTCTACTAAATACTTTTTCACACACCCCATAGCCAGAAAAACAAAAATCTCATAATCAAATAACAGCAGAGAGAAATACACCCTTAAAGCTCTGCAGCCACAGTTATGTAAAAATGTAATCAGAGATGCCTGGGGACCCCTCCTTTGCCTTAAGTAAGAAATGTATACTTTGAATTCTGCAATAAAGGGTTGAAGCATTGTTTTTTTATAAGTTTGCACCATGAATCTGAGGTTTAAGGTCACTTCTGCTTTCATACTGCTATTTATTTTACTGGTGGGTGTTTTTGTTATTGCCTTCAAGGGTGTTGCTATACTGAAGGCTGCACCAAGGCACTAACCCCGATGATGAAATGTGATTGAAATGAAATGGAATTGTTTTAGGTGCAAAATTTTAAGAAGAGCACAAGAGTTGTTGTTTGCCAAAACAACCAACTTTATCTGATAGAGCATTACTGAAATCTGTAAGACAATAAGTGAGACTTGGTGTATTTCCATTAGATCATCAATATAATAGTTTCCAAAAACTGCAAATATTTTATTTATTGATTTTTTTGAGGGAATCACATAACTAATAGCATCATTACCAATATAGCGATTGAAGCACAAATTGGAGCTGCAGACTCCCATTTGAATCTCTGATATTAACAGGCCTAATTACAGTTTTCATTGCTTTGCACTTTGCCACTGTATCCATGCTAAAAAAGCACTGGTAAAGGTAAAAAGGCAAAGATAAATCTCACAAATGATCAACAGCTACATTAAAAAAATGGCACTTTGACTTACAATGGTGTACTTGATAAGGACTTGATGGAAATGTTTATTTTATTTTTTTTTTGCATATATTCAAACCTTAACTTTAGCAAGTCTGGCTTTGTTGTCAGTGTGTTCCAAACACATTAACTTGAAGGGAACATCCATTTACTACACCTGCTTAAACCTTGCATTGTTTAAAAATTGCCATGCATGCATACACTTAATTGTACCTAAGGGCAACTTAGAGTGGCCATTTAATCTAAAATGCATGTTTTTTTTTTTGAGTGTGGGAGGAATCCAGAGTATTCTGAGAGATCTCGTGCATGCACAGGAAAACCTGCAACCTGCCACCATCTAGCCCTTGAAGATTATTCTTATTGCAAAATATACTCTTTTATTTTACTAATATACGATATAAAATCATATGCTTTAAGTTTTTTGTACATTATATATTTTTAAAGAAATATTTCCAGTTTTAAGATGGAACACCTTTGATCCCTCTCAGGAACTTGGTTAATTCAAGCGTGTACCTTGACAGGATGCCATCTGTCTACACCATAAAATGTCCTTGCTACTGAATGTTCAACAGTGAACTGTTGGTAATATAATAACAAAGTGGAAATGATTAGAAACGACAGGAAGTCTGCTACAAAGCGGTAGGCCATGTAAAATCCCTGAGTGACTACCCTGGATGCTGAGGCACATAAAGAAAAGAGGTTGCCATATTTCTGCTGAATCAATAGCAACACACTCTATGCTTCTTGTGGCCTTTAGATTAGCTCAGGAACAGTGGAAAGAGAGTGTAATGAATGGAATAGGTTTCCATGGCCGAACAGCTAGATCAAAGCACTTACATCAAAAAGTGCAATGCAAAGCATTGGATTCAGTGGGCTCTTGAGTGACAAATTGTGTTTCTCTTAGTCTGGGGTTATCACTTGCCAGGAGAACAAAACTCTCCTCAATGCATTGTGTAAAGTGCAACATTTATTGAAGAGGCAATTCTAGCATGGGGCTGTTTTTCAGGAGTTTGACATAGACCTTTAGTTCCAATAAAATGGAATTTCTAATTCTTCACCATGGGCTTGTGCTTATATTTTTTTGGAAAAATTATTGCTCGTAATGTTGTGGAAATGGTTTGAGGAAGGCCTCTTCCTGTTTCAGCATGACTTTACACCAGTGCACAAAGTGTTGTCCTAAAACGACACGGATGAGTTGGTTTATAACAAAAGAACTTGATTCTGACCTCAACCACCATTTGGAATGAATTAGACTGAGTCATATCTTCTCGTGCAACTTCAGTGTATGACCTCACAAATGGGCTTTTGAAGGAATGATTAGGAATCCCCCTAAACCTTCTGAAAAATCATGGCAAAACATTGGGATGTCACTCGGACAGCGACTTGGTTTCTGTATTATATTGTGTTGCGTTTTCTAAATATGCTTTACAGTACATTATACATATTAACTTGATCTACACAAACCGTACAGCGCATAATTAGTTAGCTTCTTTTTACTCTCATATGTCTTCAAAGTTTGCTTGTTCTAAACACAAAAGTGACCTTAAGTTAAAAAAATAAAAAAATCCTAACTGATTACAAATAAACGGAAACACAGCAAGCCCTCTCTGCATGGCAGAAGTTGATGGCCAGGAGAAATAAATGGTTTACTGTGGACCACCTTTACCCGCTGCTATCTCATCATTGTTGTAAAATTAGTGTTTCCTCATGTGAGCGAACGTTGCCCACTGTGCAGAGATGATAGCTTATCATTACAATTTTATCATTTGCTGTGAATATAAAGGAGTGCTGTGTTTTGTCAGCAGGGAAATCAGTAGATACTGGGATAATGTTCACAGCTGTTTGAAGCTGTCTGAGCTTGTTGTTTTTCAGGTCACTTTTTTTTTTCGTATTCAGCCAGAATATCCATCTTTTTTAAAAAAAAAACAAAAACATGAAAACATTTAGTAAGCAGCCACACAGAATTTCTTTAATGCTTGTTAACATGTATTTGTATGCTGTGTTGTGGAAATAATTAATGAGTAATCTGCGCATCAGGGAGACTCAACAACGGCAGCAGCAACACCCTCGTTTAGGGATTTGTAACTCAATATCCTGCAAATTGATTTCTATGTTTTTAATATAGTACGTGTTTGGCCAAACACTTGCTAGCAAGACATTTTAATTGAACAAATAAATAGCAAGTTTTCTGCTGGGGGAATAGAGTTTGCAACAGGCATCTCTTGTGTCACACTGGGGGAATAAAACGGTCTGTTGGACCAGCGTTATAATGCTGGCAGTGTTTCATCTGACTTGGCTTCAGAGAATGGCTATAAACTGCTAAATGCTCTTTCTGAATATTAAACACTCTTTGACCTTAAATCTTTTTTCGGTGATGTTGACAATTCAGTTCATACTGATATTTAAGTGTTTGTCCAGGGGGTCTTATTAGCCCCTTTGGAACTTAAAGTGTTGGAAATGAAAAAGAGTAGATATGTTTCAACTGCTCCCTGTTTCCTGTGCGTTGTCTCTCCATTGTCAGGTGGGAAATTGCAGAAATAAGAACTAGCTGGAAACAATTGCGCTGCTGTCGTCAGTGGTCAGTGTTTTCCAGTCAGAAGGAACTCTGGTTCTGTTCTGGATTGTTTGCCAAGTGGAGTCAGTCCACAGGAAAAGATTGATCACATTCCCAGTCTCGCAGTGATCGGGATTTAATGAGCAGCTTTTAATGGAAATTTAATCAAGCAGCTTTTGTTCATGAAAGAAATTTTTTTCATGCATTTAGAGAAAACAATCTGATTAATACAAAGGTTTGCATTAAACTAATACAAAAAAGAAATAACTTGTTTCCTAACTATGTAGTACTCTTCCCAAAAACCCTTTTTTTTCATTAAGTCATTAAGTCAAATACTTAATGACTGCTAATTATTGTAAACAATTACTATCAGTAAATGAATATATACTTTAACTATATACTTTGACTAGGCTGGAATTTGATACAGGACTATTGAACAATATTAATGAAGTTCATTGAGTTTAGAGTCCAATGTGTTCTAAAACAGCTTAAATATGATCATTTTCAGGACTAACAACTGTTGTTTTTTGTAAATGACTTAATGTCAATAGCTTTTAATTGTATGTCTTAAGAGATAAAATCTAAATAAAATTAAGCTTGCATTCAATTTTACCATGACAATTAGTCAACTACATAACCAGACATTTATATGTTGTTTTACTCCAAAGCTTTTTTGTTATTTCTTTCCAATGGTTTTAACCAAACTTCTTTGGTAGTAAGAAAAATGTTCAATAAGAACAGGGACCACAGCAGTTTGTGAGCACATGGACTTTTATTTACAACTTCATTAATCTTCAGATGAAGAAATATTAGTATATTAGTCAGATATGTTGTTTTTTTTTGCTGTTAAATTTAATTAGGCATAATCCGGGTATTTGTAATCTGTTAACATTGTGGCTGTCTTATTCCCATTTGTGATCGTAACTCTTATACAGAGAAGTTTGAACAGCTGTAGTGTCAAAGTGGAATAATTTAGGTAAATCCCTGCGTGTCTGAATAATTTTATAAATTTTCTTTCATACATCCTACTTTATGTTTGCTAGTTGAATACCAGTATTACCATTTTATTAGAATATAACAAACATTTTTTGTTTGTATTTAATTTCTAAAATTCATTTCTTGAGTGTTAGTTATTTTAGATATTTTGTACAACCCAGAGGTTACTGTTAAGATCAATTTCAGCATTGCCGGACATTTGCGGTGTGTATTTCCCAAACTAGTCATATGAGCCCTGTTACATACAGTATATGGAGGCCATAGGGGGCCACATGGGAGACTCGTGTGTTAAAACCTTAATCAGCCCATGGAAACAGCATTGGTATGCTGTATTGGTCTCTACTCCTGTGTGAAAATTCAATTGGAATTACTCTTGGTGTAAACAAGGTGTGCCCTGCAAGTTTAAAGCACGAGTGTCGGGCAGGTTGTTAAAATGCGAGTTGGGTAATCTGTTTAATCAAGACAATGTTAAAGCTTCATTTCATAATAGCAGACAAACAGTGGGTGGAAGTTAATCTGTGGCTATAAATTATACCTTCCTGATAAAATCCAGAGCTTTATAAATCTAAACGTTGGCTATGTCACAATCATGTTTTTAGGGTTAGATCAAGCAAGCTTTTGCCCTTCTGCATTATTATCAGTCTTGATAATGATGTAGCATCATGTTCTTTGTATACAATACTCAAAAAAAACATGACATCTGGCTTCTGAGCGCAGTGAGAAGTTGACATGGAAATGCGGCATATAACTCGCCAGTAGCTGCAGGTATTTATTTGACTCAATTCAACAGAAGAGGCATTGATGTGAACACAACAGAAAGATGTGCAGAGATTTTCAATGAGGGTGCTGCTCACTTTTTTTTCTTTACAGAAATATTGACAGTGAGGACTCGTACAATGGCTTTGAAACTGAGAGCTATAAATCATTTAAAGAATCCCAATAACTGGAATTAACCATTTATGAATGCCGCATATAAACGAGAGGAGTCCATCCTTTAATCTCATGCAAAGTCAGACAAGAACAAAGGAACACATAATTTTTGTGTGCATATAAATGCAATTAGAATTTTAAAATGTGTTCATTTCTTATTTGCAATTGACATAATTTACTGAATAAAAATTACAAGTGATGCAAGATCTAAATTGGGCCTGCAGGCTTTTGAATATTGATGCTTAACTTTGCTGATGTTTAATGATGGCAAATTACACCCATGTCTGATATCCTATAAAGTTACTGCTTTCTGTTCATGTTTTGAATTAGTATAATAAAATGTCTTTTTTTTCTTCAAATTTTGCCATTAGCTATTTTTAAAAGGCCAATTTCCCTTGTCACAAAGTTGTACCCCTATTTGCCATATCATCTCAATCTTATTTCACTTCATACTTGTAAACAAGCTGTTTAGTACCCATGTGCTTAACCATTACTTAACTGTCTCATTTGATAAGATTAACAGATGAATAATTACACAACTAACTATTACTCTATATGGGTTTATGAAGATTTTATATTTCCTTTCATTTTGGTTCAGATTCTTCTTTGGGGCAGTCAATTCTTATTTGGTCCATGATCAGTTCTAATTGTCCAAGCAACTTCCTATTGATCGACCTCATTAGTTTCATAACTACGGTACATCTCCTTATTGTACTATAAAAACTAGCTGAAAAATGTTTTCTCGTTATTTTTTTTGTACACGTCAGGGATGTTTAAGCCTTCTTTGTACAGACTTAGTTGTTTGTAGTGGTGTATTTTTGACACTGGCTTTCAAAAATAGTCTGTAAGGGTTGTTAGTGGTAAGAGTACTTTTCAGCACAGCTTTTATTTAGATCGACGTCTCTTTTTTTTTCTCTCCATGTGACAGAATTTGCTAAATACTTTTTCAATGCAGTGTTTTCTCAAACTGTCTCTTTATTTTTTTCTTAAATCTCCCATTTGTATGCTGTTTGAAAGCAGAAGTTCAATAAAGTAGATAAAGCTTTAACTAATTGGTTGACAAAGCAGGTAGGAAATGCCTCTAAGGTTGGTAGAAATTACAGCTCAGTTGGTATGAAATGTCATTTTGAAGAACCATGGATGTGTAATACCTTATCAGGATGCAAAGAGCTTCACAGCAACTTTTGTTGCTAGTTAAGCAACAAAAGATCTAAATTAAACGTCATTTTATGAATAATCATCAACACTTTTTTGGCACCTAAAACACACCACTTTTTCTTTTTTTTTATTGTCACAGAAAGGATACTGGAGACAAAAGTTTTCAAGCTTGCCTGAAAAGGCAGCTTTGTCAGGTTGTTGGTTGATTTCATTGCAGTATCAGTTAATAATGCCGTGATTACCAAACCCCAACTAAGACAGTCTGACTAAGGCAGCACATTTTCTTATCTGTTGTTTTATCTGTTGTTCTGATTTCAGAAATGCAGTGGTCCGATTTTACTGCGGTGCTTTATTCCATGTTCAGAAGCAAAGTTCACACATTGTAAAATTCCTAAGCAAATTCGATGGTTTTCTAACTATATTCTTGTTTCTAACTGATGCCTTATGTTTTGTGTTTTTATTCTAGATCTACACACACCTTCGGTCCTATACTGTCCCCAATGAGCAGCGCTACATCATCCGCATACTGTTCATTGTGCCAGTTTATGCCTTTGACTCCTGGCTCAGCCTCCTATTCATCAGCAACGACCAGTACTATGTTTATTTCGATTCCGTTCGAGACTGTTATGAAGGTATATATACCACCAAAAGTATGATCTGGTATCTGGTAGATGTCTCCCTTTTTTTTTCTCTTTTTTTTGTGGAGAAGGTGTTTTCCTGCCCTCATTGTCATTGCAGATGTCACAGAGTGACCAAACTAGTTTTTCTTCCTCCAGCCTTTGTTCTCGTAACTAAAGACCTCAGTATAAGACGTGTTGCATTTCTTGGAGGAGTAATTTTAGTAGCATCCCTTTTTTTTGACTGTGAAAGACTTTGCTTTTGTTAGTTTTGATAAAGTGTGACATGTAGCACTGGAGTCTACGATTGTACATCTTAATTATTATTTGTAGACTAAAATATAAAAGTACATTCTAAGTTGCAAAGGTGATTGTCATTCTAATTTAAATAAAAGCTATTTGTAAGATTAGATTGTGAAGATTACAAAAAGCCCCGTATTGTGACTGCACCAGATAGCACTGAAACTATTTGCAGCTAAAGCATAATGAACCTTCTCTACACCAGACCCATCTGCATTTGCTTCATTTAATCCTCCCTTAAATAGCAACAAAGGATTAAGAAGGGATTTTCGAGACGCAGAACCTTTGGAAAAGCCTTAATGTCAGTACTGAAGCATTCATTGTTCTATAAAGTCGAACTAATGATGATTATTATTTTTTTTGTTATGTGGGAGTTTATTTCCATCTCATGTTCTTTGACCTTCACAGAAAAGTAAGACTTGAAGGGGATGGGAAACTGTTCGCCAACTGCAGTGGTGCAAAATATAGTTATTTTATTAAAGGAAAAACATTTCTTTGTGTTTCAGCTTTTGTTATTTACAATTTCCTGAGCCTGTCCTTCGAGTATCTTGGAGGAGAGAGTGCAATCATGTCTGAGATTAGAGGGAAACCTATACAGTAAGTACAGACGGAATCACTTTACCTATTACATGTATTTCCTTTTCATTTTATATTTAAAATGCCAATTCAGGACAAATAAATGCATCAGCTGGGTTAGTGCAAATAATTCTATGGCCATATAAGCTGCAGAATTGTCTTTCTGGCCTTTATATTAACATTTAGTTTGAAGTTCACTCTGAAAGTATTAGTAGTAAACAACTCTCATAGGTGGCAGTTGCTTCATCTTTCAGGGTCTGAAATGCCCTTTATAGTCTGTGTTTGGGGCACAGGCTCTTTGCCAGGTTCTAAAGACAGAGCTATAATGTTGAGATCTTTAGTTTAAGACTTTCTTTGTCAGAAACATTTGTTGTTTCACCTGGTTCATATGAAATGTGTAAAAAAAATGTCAATGTGTCTGAAGTCAACCCTGTCAGGAATTTCCTGCAAATAAATTAATTCATTTATCCCACAGATTTGGAATATGGTGGAATATCCCTGGCTAAGGATAGAAGTGATGATAAACTTTAAGTTTATTAGGATTTTAAAAGCTGTGCTTCAAGTGGAACAACTTTCGTAATGGACTGAAAACCTTTGGAGGCGGGTGGTTGTGACTCAGCGGGAAGAATAGTTGTGTTGCAATTTGGGAGTGTGGATGGGTGAATGTGACTCATAGCACTCAGTGGTCAGCTTGACTAAATCAATACAATAGACAGAGGCTCTACAAACCACTGTTAAAATGCCAGGTTTTTGAAATTTAAACTATTTTAAATCTTTTTGAAAGTTTTTTTTACTCTGGGAAATGTGACAAAATCTTGTATATGTACGGAACATTTCGTACAAGATAATGTTGATCCTTATAACCACTTTGCAAACGATGACTTTACCTAAAATATGCAAGTGGGCTAGTGTCAACCTTCAAGACAATTGAAGGTTTAGTTTAGTTATTATAATTGATTGTAGGTGTGAATTCTTGACACCGAATGCTGTAAATGAATCTGAACATGGTGGACACCTTTATAACGAAGTTATGACAACTTTTTTATCTTGTACGTTGTTTATTGAATTGTTAAAAGATAAATAAATGTCGCACATGTGGAAAAGGTTTAGAAATTATTAATCAGTCTATTTTTTGACATCACAGAAATTAGGCATTTTACCAGCAGTGTCTATATTTTGAGTCCTAAAACATTTACAGTATACTATTAATAATTATATATCATGACAACACCTTTGTCATGATAAAGTTCCATTTAGTACATTAACCTTAGTAAATTTTAGTTTGGCAGTAGCACTGCTAAAGACTTAGCACTTTAAGTGGAAATTTCTTATTTTTTTTATTTTTTATTTTTGTATTATTCTTCACATATAGTTACACAGAGCTGACCTCTGCATGCTATATGCTACCGGTAACACACATTAATACATTCGATTTAATTTAAGCATCAAAACAGAATCAAAATATTATTTTACGATTGTTTATGCAACCCCATTTTTGTTTAAACACAAATAACCTGCATTCCATCTCTAAATAATCCTGCAAGGTGGATGGTATGGTGATTTTAAAAATATATTGACTTGCATTTTTATTTCTGGTAATGCAAAGGACTTTTTCTTACCTTTTTTGCTACTTTTATCATTTTTATGTGCTCAGGCCTACGCGTCAGGCTGATTTGCTGCCTAGATAAAGAAAACCCACAATAAGAGGTTTATTTGCACTTCAGCAGACTAATTTTCTTAATCTTTCCCAGACTTGAGGCCACAATAAAAGCTTAAACAGCTCATCAAGAAATGAAAATAAAAAGACTACATCTGTAAATGAATGAGTAACACTGCCATTTTGGTAGAGACAGGTGTTGTAGCTCAACAGATATTCTGTTGATTTTCTGTAGATTGTTAAATTAGTTTTTGCTACTCAAACTTTTGTTATTCTCTTATATAAATTGTGTTGCAATAAAATGTTTGAAGTTTAATGTGCGCTAGTGAAGGGAAAATTGTCAAATGTGTGGGCGATAAATGATTATTGAAATAATTAGATGACTTGGGGTCATTGTTGACAGTAAATAAGCAAGTAAGCAATACAGTAATCAAAATGAGTGCATGAAACGCAGAACTGCACTTAAAAGTGAATTAAGTGACAATTTTTGCTCCTTGGTACATTGTCAATATATCACGTAGCCTAACGGTATATATTAAAATGCTGATTTAGTCTTTGTTTTCTTACACATGTGCTCTCGTTTATGTGATAATTTACACTTAGAATTTGCATGCTGGTTTGTTTCCTGTTTGGCAATGCAAAATCAGTCCATCTCTGTGCTGTCTACACAGGTCAAGTTGTTTATATGGGACGTGTTGTCTGGTTGGAATGAGCTACTCCATCGGCTTCTTAAGATTCTGCAAACAGGTGAGCCTCAGTCCTCTCCTCTACTCTAGAGATGGTCCGTCTGATCTCTGGAATAAACTTGCTCATGCTGAAAATAAAAATACATTAAATTGTCATTATTAAATAAATAAACAAAAACCCTGAGCTGTTATTTAAAGCCTCCAAACTGCTTACAATTGACAGTTGTGGTAATTGGATGCTCTGTGGGTTTAAAAACATTGGAAAAGGAAAGCAAACGCAGGTGAGGGTGGGTGAAGGCAGCATGATGATGTACACAGAGAGATGATGTGATCTGTCAGCAAAGAGCTCCTTCTGTGTCTTGGGATGCTGCACAGGCTTCCTCTCTAACACTGATGGATATTGAAACTGAGAGATGTCTTCAGAACAAAACGCATGGTGAAAAGGACTATTTTTTTCCCCACAGGCAGATGATAAACTGTGTACTTTGACAGTGTTGTGTACACAGGTTTTAAATTGAAAACCTTTCAAATTCTCTCTAGAGGCATAACTGAGAGAGTGGTAAAGGATATTTCTCTAATAGAGTGGAACGTAGTACTTAATATTTAGGTTTATCACAAATAAATTAATCCATTTATTTCTTGTAATTTGAGAATGAATACGTTGCAGTTTGAAACGTATTATTCTGCATAATTGTCACCGCTGTCGAAGTACTTTAGTGACATTAATAAATGCTGATTTGCCCAGCAGGACCAATGTGAAAGGAGTGCTGAAGAGATTCAGAATAATATAATAATTCTGCCTTGCATATTACAGGTTTGCCTGAATGAAATTAAATAGCATCCAAGTTAACTTATTTCAGTAACTCGGGTCAAAAAGTGAACCTTGTACTGTATAGTTTCATTATACACTGAGCTATGTATTTGAAGCATTTATTTCTTGTCATTTTGATGTCTTTGTTTTATAGGTAATAGAAAACTTGAAATTGTCTGAAACTTGTGACAGTCCATTTGTTTTTTAGCACAAAAAAGTTATGGCCTGCACAGTCATGGCCAAACTGTTGACTTGACAGTTGTCCAGCAGGCAGTCTATTGCTCCTTTCAAAATTAAGGAATACTGCAAAAGGTCATTGCTAAAGAAGCTGGTTGTTCTGAGGACTGTATCAAATTATAATAAGGGGGAGATGGGTGGAAGGAAAAAATGAGATGGAAAAAAATTGCTGAAGGAACAGAAGTAACTGCAGTAAAACCCATTCAAAAGTTTGGAAGCGATTTATAAGGGCTGAACTGCGACCTAAGTCGGTGCTTTATGAGCAACCACACAGACGTATGCAGTAAATCAGTGGTCCCCAACCCCCGGGCTGCGGACCGGTATCGGTCCGTGGACCAATTGGTACCGGGCCGCGCAAGAAATAATTAAATACTTCCGTTTTATGTATTGAGTCTGGAGGATCCTTTAACCGGATTCTGTCGGTTACATCTTGAGCGGCAACATTGAGCCCACAAGCAGCAGAATGATTTAGAAACAGCAGCAACAGCATCGGTGTTGGTGCGCGGGGCAACCCCCCCCCCTCGGTTCGCAGCAAATTTGCGAAGTCTTGACCGGTCCACTGTACTAAAAAAGTTGGGGACCACTGCAGTAAATGGTATACATCCATTGAACTCCTTGTGTTAATCACAAACCAGCGTTCTCAGAAGTGTCTGTCTTTATTCTGAGCTTTTTATGCCCTTATTTTAGAAGTAGTCCTGGAGTTCTGGAGTTTACAGGAACAAAATGGCACAGATGAGAACAAATCTTTTTAAAAGTGCCTTTAAGCTAAACTTTTTAAATCAAACCAATGCAGCAGATCTGATAGACCTTCCCTCCTATTTAAATACGGAGTGGGGAGGTTATTAACATGAGCAGTCTGCACATTTGGAAAACGTTTTAGTGTCATTAGAAGGCAGTTTACCAGTTCAATCACTGATATGGGAAAGCAGCTTGAAGTTACTGTGGGTTTTGATGATAAGGGTGAGGGCAGGCTGCTCTTACATGCTAAACTGCTTTTTGACATTTCAGTGTGTCATTGTTATATGCTTGAGGAAGGTTTTATTTTATTGGGCAGAAAAAAGAACCCTGCAGACCCCTGCAAGGGTCTGCAGGGTTGTTGTACAAGATCCAAATAAATTAGGAATTAAGTGTGAAGTTTTACTGTTTAATAGTTTATATTACACCAGAAAGAGTATTAACTAATGACTGTCTAACCAACACAAAGTAGCAATTTCATGGGATGACAACCATGACAAAATGTAACCTAAATTTTACAGCTCTGAATGTAGAGTAATAAAAATCAACGTTTTGCATCGACTCGGAGATGATCCTAATTAGGCATGCATAAGTGACATTTTATCATTTTTCATGAAGTGTACCAACATGTAAATTTACTATGAAGTTCTGATACATCTCCAAAGAGTGCAAGTTGCAGGATTAAGTTTTGGGAGAAACCAAGAACATACTTTGTATTTTTGAACTCCAGACATGTCAGCGTTTCATGTTGAAATCTTTGCTTTGAGAATTTTCAGAGTGACAGACTGGCACTGCAACAAGTTAAAGGCAAATAATGACTGTCAGCACTGGAAACTTCAAAGAAAATCAGTTTTTCTGCAGTTTGAATACTTGTTCATGGCAATTTGCAAAGCACAGGAAGCTTCCCTCTGACTAATCAGACTGAAAACTGCTGGCCAGTTACTTTCATGTGAGAAGTTCTGTTAGATTTGCTTATTCAGACTACTGTAGATGACACAAAGTACTACTTTCCTGCCATTGGGAATGCTTTGGATCCTATGGCTTGCATTTTTCTCTCTCCAGGAGTCATTGTTCTTCTAAATCAACATCAGACTAAGAAAAAATCATTATTTTAAAGAAAAGACCACCTTAACAATTAATTTACTCACTAATATACTATATGTACAAAGAGGGAGCTTTGCCAACCATAAGTTCATACAAAACTGCAATTGGATGGTTTTGGACAAAAACAATTTCATTCTGTCAGAATGGCTTAGTCAAAGTACAGATCCAAATTAAATTCAGAAACAGGCAAGAGATGAAGGTTGATGTTCAAATGGTTTGTAGCTAATCTGACTGAGCTTGAGCTGTTGTACAAGTAACAATCAGGTTTTAAGTCCTCAAAGCTGGTATAGACTAATTAAAAATGACTTGCTGTTGTAAATAATTCAAAAGAAGATTTTATAAGTATTTACTCAAGTAGACACAGCAAAACCAGCTTCAAATTGTTTAGATGCTTAGTAAGAAAACAGTTACAAAAACAATAGTTTTCTTCCAAGAAGCATGAAATTCTTTGTAATTCCATGCTTCCTTTTGTTAGTCTATAACATAAAACTTGAATACAGGGACATTTTTAATGATATGACAAAATTGGGATCTTTGGTATGAGGCATTACTAACAAATGTATGTCTATTAGTAACCAGCTATATTTGTGTATTTCAGTAAAGTAAAATCAACATGTTTTTGTTTGTGATGATGAGAAAAAACTGCTTGTCATTGAGCAATCCTAAACATTTTCCCAACCTCATTCTGATGCCCCCGTCCTTGTTGGTTTTGCCCTTGCTTGCTGTCTCTTGGTATGCCATTCTGAATTGTCATGTATCCTCCAGGCGACTCTCCAGTTCTGTGCTGTCAAACCCATCATGGCGGTCATCACCATCATCCTACAAGCCTTTGGCAAATATCACGACGGAGATTTTAAGTGAGCAGCACCTCCATTTTTGTTTATTTTTTTTATTGCATTTCATTCTCTTGTGTATCCCACTGATGCATGTAGTTTCCTGAGGGTTTGTTTTGCTGCTTCTGTGAACATGTAAACAATTTGGAAATGGAGATAGGCATATCACCTCTTTGCAGGGAGAATGATAAAAATGGTTGACTTGAGCTCAAAGTTATGGGATCAAACTTTGCAGCTCAAGTCTGTTATATTTGGTCAAATGTGATATTGCAACTTTTGCTCTGGAACGAAGGGTTGTAATTACCTGGTGTACTTTAATTTGAAAAGATGATTCCATTTTACACTTGTATATAATTCATGTAAAATATGGGCATAAATTGCACTCAGAAAGTTTAGTAAAATTTCAAGTCTTCAGATAAAAGCAAAGCTCTTAACATAATAAGAAGGGTATATTAGTATAAATAAATTCTTCATTAGATATCTTCTGATCCTTCTCAGCTCAGTGTCTCTATCTGAAGAGTCAGCTGTATCAACACCTGTTTCAAAATTACATAATGGAAGCAGACCTTAATGAGTGCTTGATACATGAGTTTCCAGTTAGCATTCTTCTTCACCCTCATATCAAACCTAAAGATATTCTTAATTCATTCCTTCTCTTATTCATCCACATACGCCACATCTTCCTCCAAGCTTTTTTGCAAAACCACAATGAATCACTCATTGTTTTCTTATGCTTTCATCCAACCATGCACTCTATTCTGCATTGGTTTATTAAGCGCCGTCACAGCTGAATCATCAGAGCGGCTCTGTTGCAGTGCAACAAGAAACAATCAAATGTGGAAGTCTGCCTGCTTCTCTCATGCACTCATGGAATTACACCTATGCTTAGGTGAATATTTAAATGCTGTTTGACGCTGTTCCGCTTCTTCTCAATGCAGTGTTAATGGAGGCTACCTGTACATCACAATCATCTACAACTTCTCTGTGAGCCTGGCCCTCTATGCACTCTTCCTTTTCTACTTTGCCACAAGTGACCTGCTCAGACCGTATGAACCAGTGCTCAAATTCCTCACAATAAAGTCTGTCATATTTTTATCCTTCTGGCAAGGTAAGTCCATCCCTGGTTTTTTTTGTGTGTGTGTTTTTGTTTTTTATTTAATAGAAATCTGGTCATCACGGTGCATGAAACCACAAATGAACAGGTAAAATGTTGCTTTTTTCATAGGAATGGTCCTTGCTATCCTGGAGCGGTGCAGCGTCATTCCCAACGCACTTTTCATTGAAGGACATGAAGTGGGTGCTGGAACCGTTGCAGCCGGCTGGCAGAACTTCATCATCTGCATCGAAATGTTCTTTGCTGCCATTGCGCTCCGATATGCCTTCCCCTGCACCGTCTACCAAGAGAAGAAAAACGACGTGCCAGGTGAGCTGCGTTAGTTGAAAATAGGCACTGCTGTCGCAACAAATAAACTACATTGAAGTGTTTTCAGGCTAATTGCCCTTCTCGCATTTCCAATGACATTCTTGAAAGTGTTTCTAGCAGCATTTCTTTGGTGATCTCGTTCTGCTGGCCCAGTCACACTGACCTTTAACTCATAGCTTGGCCTTTTAAACAGTGTTGTAAAGCCGACACGTTCTTCAAAGCCTGACAGAATAGTTGACATTAACTGAAGCTTTTATTTCTCCAGCTCTGATGTTGATGAAGGCAAAAGCATTTGAAAGATTATACCTTAGGGTTTTATTGCTTTTTGTTTATTTTTCTCTTTACGGCTGTAAGAAAATACTTCTGATTGCATGCCCTGAGAACACGAAAAGACATCAAAGAATTTGAGATTCTCGCAAACATCCCATCTGTTCCTAAATTATGTCAAGTCTATTTCTACAAAAGTTGAGATGTTATGTTTTTTTTTTTTAAACAAACAGCACTGTTTGGATCCATGTCACATGAATGGTGTGGGTGTCTAGGTTGGATCTTAAAGGAGCTTCAACTACATGAGTTGCATTTATTGAACAGTGAAAGAGAGAAGAACAGAGTCTATGTGAAGTCACAAAGATGGTTCGTTCCTTTAACATCTGGGAGGCACAACAATGAAAAGATTTAAGGATTCTTCAGAAAACTGACTGCAAAGGTTATGACTGTTGGGTGCAAAGGGCTGCAAAGTCTTCAGGCGCTATGAAATGTGTAATGGTAATTCTTTTGCCTGGTCTAGGTTTGTGATTATTTCTGCAGACCTCATTCTGTACAGCTTACAACAATGTGGCTTTATTGATGCTGTGTACCTTGATTTGCTCAATGCAAATTTTTTTTTGTGCAGCCGAGCTGAGGCCGTTGAAGCCGTAGTACATATAATTTATTCTACGCTGTCTTGCAAAAGTATTCTCTCACCATCAAAGATCTGTTATGTTTTTCTGAGACCCCTTCCTTGCACCATAACTCCTCCATAAAATAAAAAGCTTTATGCTAGGATTTTTTTTGTTAACAATCCAAAAACCAAAATAAGTATCTGATTTGTAAACTAGAAGAAAATTAGTTTGTACTAAAAGAAATATGTGCAAAGTGTGATGTTAAGGTCAATGCGTTGTAGAACTGCATTTCGCAGCAATTACAGTTGCAAGTCATTTGGAAAATATCTACACCAGCTGTACACACAAACTGAAAACTAAATTAATTTGCCTTGGAAAATTGCTAAAGTTTGATCAGATTGAATGGATTGTCCTTGATGAGCAATTTTAAGTCTTGCCACACAGTTTGGGCCATTCTAATACAAAAACATTCTTTGCTTAAAACATTCATGTCGTTGCTTTTTTTTCATTGTTGTGTAGTGACAAAATGTAGAAAATCTAAATGGAGTTATGAATATTTCACTTTTGCAATGTGCTGTAACAGAATCATTTAGTGGTAAAAAGAACATAAAGCAATGAAACCCATAAGCGAGCAACATTGGTTTAGATATGCTCTATAGACATTCGTAAGGAAAAGCACCGTTTTTAAATATATTTAACCAGAGTAAACCTTCAGAAGAAACTGGCTCACATACTAGGAGCCTGAGGGGAGCTGGGAGGTGGAAAAGAAAAGAGAGATAAAGCAAATTACCGTCCAAGCCGGGTACAACAAAACGATGCATGGTACGTAGGAGACTGACGGAGGATAAAATAAAGGGAAAAATATCTAGCATTCAAGGTAGTAATTATGGAAACGCTTTTGAAGGTGCACATTGTTCTCATAAGGATTACTGTTTTAATCCTATGAACAAGTCGTTATTACTGTCACTGCTAATTGTCAGTTATATTACAGCTGAGTGGGCTGGCATGATAATGAATATAGGATGTCTCAAAGCAGAGATGAACATTGGGCATGGCAGTTTGGAAAGAATGGGCCGCAGCAAATGCTCTGAAGGCTGGATGGACCATCAGTCACAGATCAGGAACAAGCAGCCCTGGGGCCTGAGATGGCCAGTGACCGCACATTAGGACATCAAGCTTCAGTTTTCAGAGCATTCTTGGTAAAGGACACAGAAGAAATGTGGCGACAGAGAAAAGCACAGATTAAAAGAATAAGGAGGAACAACCCAGATAATAAAACAAAAAAAGGCAAAAAAACAAAAGATTGTAACGAACACATTAAATGTGACATAATGATATAATTACCATAATATTTCTGATTCCAGATAAGTGACAAGCTTCTTGCTTTTTTTCACCTACTTTACCTTCACTGTTATTTATGCCATGCAAAAGTAACAGCACAGTTTTGTACATTAAAAAAATACTTTATTTATTGTTTTGTTTCTGCAGAGAATCTTCCCCCAATGCAGAGCATCTCGAGCGGCTTAAAGGAAACCATAAACCCAGGCGACATGGTTCAGGACGCCATCCACAACTTCTCGCCAGCGTATCAGCAGTACACTCAGCAATCCACACAGGAGGTCAGCCAGCCCAGCACTAATGGAAAAGTGGCCACGGGCAACAAGAGCTCTCGCAAGTCCGACAAAATCATGCTGATTACATCAGATGATGAGTTCTAGGCATTTTTCCAGCAAGAGACCCAGGTGTTGGTGCCCTTTCCACCTTTACCTCTGACCCCCTGGGGAAAAAGCTGTGTTGATTTACTCGCAGAACTGGGTTGAACACAAGCGGTTTATTTTCGCAAGTACTTAGACAGGACTTCCTGCTTTTATAATGATGATTTTAATCAGAGGATGTGCATGAAATTTTAAGTTTTAAATTTCGTCACTGAATGTGTCGAGAACTGATCCGTCTCCATCTTGCTGCGATAATCTAGAAAATGACATGTCATCTTCACTTCATCACACGAGTCAGGAGCCACGCGCTTCCCTTAAATCAAGCTGCCGGATTTTCAGCTGCGTCCCCCGATGCCGACTCCGTCTGCGCCATCTCGCCATTGCAGCCTCTCTGGCTGTCTGAAGTGTGTTCCATCTGAATCATGTCAGTTTCAAAGAGCAGATGATTAATATGTGACTCCAGGTGGGAGGCAGGGGAAGCCGGCAATGACTGAGAATGGCACTTCATGGACCGTTACTCACATCTGCTTGTTTGAAGTATTTGCTGAGCATTCCTCAGCATGGTTTCCTGACGAATGAAAGGCTTTTTTTCAACGACGTATTAGTTTTGGAGCAGGCAATTCGAACTGCACTTCACTATCCTTTGTATCCACCATAGCAGGCACAAATTACATAAACCTGTTGTCTACAAAGAGGGAAGTTGGATCATCTCATTAATTTTCTCAGCATGCTAAAGAGTAGCCCAAATAGATAGCCAGATTAAGTAATTTTTTTTTCTTAAGGAATATTCTCTATTGTGACTATTTTTTGTGTAGCTTTTATGATTTCATTTCGATGCTCATGTTATCCCATCTTGCAAGGGTCATGAAATGTGTTCACAAGCTGATTAGTGTTAATTTTACTGCTCAGTATGGTCTGTGTACAAATATGTAATTGTAAACATTTTATTCTATTTATTGTGAAAAGTTCAGGCCATTTCAGTTATTGAACATTTATACATTTTACTTTTTATTCTCAATTTTTATGGTTAAACCTCTATATGTAAGTATAGCTTTTCAGGGACTTTTTTTGTTAAGTTATTTTTTTAACTTGTGCCAATGTGTAAGTGTTTTTTTTTTTTCTGGGAAGGCATTTATTATTATAAATGTACAAAGTAGTTCTAAATTAGCTTTAAATTAGACTTTTTAAAAACTTTAATGCAACAAAAACTGAACATTTTGATGAGGAAAATTTTATTTTGAGGTATAAAAACACAACAATACTATTAAAATGAATAATTGACCATATTTTCTTTTCTATCAGGGCAGAAAAATTTTTTTTATTTGTACACAAGGGTAGTTCATTGAGAAAACATGTAAATAAATGCAAAATAAAAATAATTTAGCTGTTCTTCTTTTATACAATTACACAAATCAATGAAATAAATACAAAACATATGAGCAGACTGACAAGTTTAAAGGGTAAATAACTGTTATGCTACCATTTACTGTCCTCGTTCAAGGTTAGCATTGATGGCAACTAGTTGGCCTGAAATCTTTGCTGTGAGACTACAAAAAACTCTTATTTTTCAATCTAATTTGGCTAAAAAACAAACTGCAGTTACTAAAACCATATTTGATTTTTGTCATCCTTTCTGTATTCTAGCATATTCTCTACATGGCTGAATTTAAACAGTAGCTTGTAGACTGGCAAAGCTGGTGTTAAAAGCTTATTTAATCAGACATGTTAAAAAAAAATCTATAAAAGTTCTTACATTTTCATCAAAATCCAAGTTTTATTTACATTTCTATATATATGTACAATTCATATAAAAGTACTGGGCGGAAGGTAACTTAACTTCTGGATGTTGCCAAATATATTCACAATCTGTAAGAGGAAAGAAAAATGTCTGGACTAAGTTCAGTAAACATCTATGGCAGGAAGATAGCTGTGCCTCGTCTCACAAATAAATCCTTCTAGATTTTTGTCTTACATCCGTTCAATTTAAATGGAAAAACTTTTTCTACTGATTTGCATAAAAGAAAAGACCATCATGTATCTTGGCCTGGATATAGTGATTGTGTATTTAATTCACAATCACTGTGATTCAGAGAAAGGTTTGTCTGTTATTTGACTAAGGCATTTTTGATGTTACGTGGGAAAATAGGACACAAGACGTATAATATTAAGGTGTGCTCAAAATCAATCACCCCAGTCTCAGATTCAGTGTTCAAGTGTGTATAAATAGTTTTGAAGATTTACCACTAGAGGTCAGCATAATGCTTTGCAATTTACTGTATTTGTCATGAATATGTAAAAATTGACTTATGCAAACAGAACAATATTGGTTTTGGCTTTAGGACTGAAACACACCATCACATTAACAGGTCTGGGTTAACAGTGCTGAATACATAAAGCACTAAAAGCATTACCATCATGGAGTACACTTTAAAACCTGTGGGGTCTGCACCAGGTTTACACATAAAACTTATAAACTCTTAAGAAATGTTAAACCTGAAAGTTTAAAGACTCTGACGATGCAGTTTCATTTTCCAAGTTTTCACAACACTTGTCTCTGGGAACGTAAATGTGTGCTTTAAAATTTGCACTGAAGGATTCTATAATTTGGTTTATTGTTTGATGACATTCTAGTGAGGTCCATTTCACATCTCTCTAACAATAGTACATTACTAATAGTTTTAAATGAGCTTTTATTTGACTTATCTGCAATTTCCACTGTTTGCAAGGCTGCAGAATATGACCCATCTAAATGTAACCTTAAGCAGTTAATTGTCGAGCATAAATACATAAAAGTTTTAAGTTATAAACACAGTTGTCTCGTAAATGTGAGTACAATTTGAAAACGGTCAGCATCAATGTCACTAACTGCAGTGAGTGATTACACAGACACACCACTCCCAGTATAGTGAAAGACAGAAAAATAAGTAATATACATATATATATTTACGTATTTTGTATGTGTATTGTATAAAACTGATATCAGAAAAAGAACAAAGGACATAAAAGAACTGGGTGAAAATTCAAGGAGTAAGAACACAGCAATGCCCCTGCTTAAACAAAATAAAATCACAGCAGGTTGTACAGCAGCATAGTTCCCCATTCTGTTCTTTGCAGCTTTTGAACAGGGGAAGAACAGTCATGTCTTCTTACACAAGAAAAAATCCTGACATGAGCAGTCTCTATTCCATTGACTCCAATTTAGGAATGGATCCTCTGTAGGAACAGCTTGTTTTCAAGTCATCTTTATATTTAAATAATGCAAGATGTTCATAGAGAGAAAGGCATTTACTGCATTTAATATATGTGTTTTATGAAGACAGGCGTCAGGAGTTTCTCTTGTAGAAGAGTGTGTCAAATGCAAAGTAAATAGCTACTGATTGTAAAAAATTTAAAAATACCAACACCGGCGGCAGCAGCACTTCTTGTGACCCAGCGGTAGGAATGATTTTTTTTTTTTTTATATGTCTGGACGGAGTTTATCAACGTAAGTGACAACATAACTAGCAGAGGATTTGTCACCTTTAATCTGTAATATACAGGAAGAAAGTTGATTTTTGTAAGGACTACTTTCATTATCACTATATCCAATATGGATTACCCACCAAACATTGCAAGTGCAGCAAAGTTTACCATCCTTGCTAACTTTAGACTTTCACTAAATATTCCCATCACATCATCATCACACATTAAAGCCCCAGTACATACAAGAATAATTTCTGGTACATTGTTGCATCTTGTAATTTACTTTATACTGTATCGTTACAGTCATAAGTGCTATAATAAAGTAAATTCTATTATTACATGCAAATTTAGCTCAATCTGCTTTCTAAGCACATTCAAATGTAAAAAGTTAGTTGTAAGTTGAGTTGCGAAAAGGCTTAAAACCTGTTAATACTACCAAAAAAAGTCAGGGGGCCATAAAATAGCCATCAGAATTACACCCAACACTTCCCAAACAAACTTTACAATGTCTTTAATACCTTTTAACCTTTTTAACAAAATAATCTAAAATGGCGAACAAATCAGAACCTTTAGGTATGTTTCATAATTGAAGCAAACATGGAGGAGACATCCTCTAGATTTGGCAATGCTTTCCAATTACTGTTACCGACACTAAGGTTTTCGAAACATGAAACACAAATATATGGTTGTCAGTTTTCCCCTTAACAGCTTCTTTTATGGATTAGCATAAGCTAAACAAGCTCAAGAACAAATTAAAATCTGAGAAAACTTCAGTTTCATCCATCTCTTATATCACTGGAAACTCTTGAGAAACTTCTAGACTTTAATCCTGGGAAATTTAACACCTTATTGTGCTGAGCTGCATGTTAGTTGTAGATTACTTATAGATCTTTAAGGCAACAGCTTCAAAATTTACAGTTTTTATGTAAATTTACACAAATAGCAAATAACTATACTCCCATAAAGTCAAATCATTTGTATTTTATGTTCTGCAGCATCAAGTATTACACCAGTAAGACAGACTGTAATAAATCTCTACCATCAGTCACAGAGGTAGGGTCACAGAGGCCCAATACCCTGCCGGTGCTGGGGGTCGGATGGGGTTGTGAACAGTGTGCAGACAGTATAGACTGTGTAAGAGGCAGGCGAATGGAGACAGAACTGTGAATGCAGCATTACGTGACAGAGCTTGGCACCCAATCCTTGAGTCTAACAAACTACTGAGGATCCTCTCAGTACAGGATGACTGGGTACAGGATGCGTCAGAGCCAGCAAAGATCAGGCAAAAGAATGGAAAGTCCAGTCCTGTCAGCACTAAGAGGGAGCTGAGAATGGGGTGGGGCTGGTGTTGTGGTGAGCGGACTTGACAATGGTGATGACGCTGGTGGTGGCCACTTTGCCGGGTGAAATTGGCCCCCGGGTTACAGTCCTGGCGAAACACTGCAAGGCCTCGTACTTAGCTCGCAGTGCATCCAGCTCCAACCTCATGCTGGCATTCTCTCTGGCCAGCTTGTCCACCTCCTGCTGCAACTCTGTCTTTTGTCTCTCCAGCTCTTCCTTCTGGGTGACACGCTTGATGCGACAGCTGGCTGCATAGCCTCGGTTCTTCAGGGTCCGTCGCCGCTGCTTCAGCCGGACGACATCTTCCTTCGTCAGTCCACGCAGATGCTGGTTTAGCTCCCGCACTGACATGGCCACCAACTCATCGTCGCTAAGCGCCGGGGCATTCTCGCCCGTCTCCTTCTTGACCTGTTGGAGGGAGGACGTGAGTAAAGAACAACTCCACATGCAAAAGCAATTTCATAAAAAATTTCTTAAATTCATGAGGCTTACCCTTAAAGCTTTGCTTGTCTTGAAATGAGTCGTCATTCCCTGCATGCAGAAAACTGACCAGAACCTCACAGTAGTTGCACTGAAAATGAAACGGATAAAAACAGACTATTTAACTTCAACTACCTGGAGAGCAACATGTCAAAGGTGATTGGCAACACATTTAGTTAACCCTATCAGTACCAGCTACCCGTTCCACTTTTGTCAAAGAAGGACAATTTTCAGAGTTGTCAAATCTGATTCATTTGGACTGAGAATCTAGATTTTCTTTTCATTTCTCACTCTTCCCAGACACATCTCACTCCCAATAATGAAAGTTGTCAATGAATGGTCATAATCACCATTTTTTGATGCCATTTGTTTTAGAATACTGAGCAAGACTATTGCTAAATATCTGAACAACATACAATTATTTGGATAGATGAGGAAATACTTTTGTAAATAAAGCTTATTCATTTATATATCTGATTTTATATAACTATAAAATTCTAATATAACACCTATACAAGTCTAAAGAGCTTTGATTGTTCATCAGCAAAATCCACCACATTGGCTAAAAGCAACACTTGTTCATGTAAAATCTTGTATGTTTATAAACTGGTTGCCATGTATGCATAGGCTAGGTTAATTAAAGTTTGGTAATTTCACTTTATTGAATAAAGACTGACAAATGCCCCAATCTCACTATAAGCTTTACTGAAGACCAGGTCTCCTTAGTGTATTATATATATTTTTCACGTAATAATTTTGACAGTAGCTTGGCTACACATGCCAGCAGATGGCAGCAAGCCTCCACGTTAAACCTCAGTTTTTGACAGCGTTTTGTCTTTTCTGTTAAGAGTGATGTGAGCCAAACTTGTTCATTAGTACAAGCAGAAATAAAACAGCAGGTTTTTCTTTCACAGAACTCTTTAAAGATTTAAACTTTCAGTGTGTCTGCCAGAGCTGTTTTTTTAAGGCCCCTTGGCACTTATTATACAGCGGAATAGGTTTCTCAGGCTGCTCTTATGACCAAAGAACAAGAAAGAGAAAAGGGGAGAAAAAACTGAGCAAGTGTGGCACACATCCCCCCAAGGCTCCATTTCAGAACCTGCAGACCAGCCTGACTGGGAGTTCACTGTTCCATGCTCCACAGCTACCATGGAAACGCCCTGTGAATGGGCGTGGGAGCATGAGTCACATGGTCAGCAAAAGGGTAAACAACTCTCATTCATAACCACAGTATGGCCCATAGATAGTGTTAACAAAAAATTCAAACTTGCTTAAATTTGGTCATAATACTCTCTCTTAAACTTAGCTTCTGTGATATTTCTCTTAATTTTACCAGTTAGCTTGTATCTCATCTTTTGCAGAGTGTTTAATCTTTTAATATGATGTCTGTGGGTCTACAGTCAAGCTGCAGTGCTCCACTCTTTCATCCCACATCAGTTTAACATTTGCAGGTATGCTGAACTTTACAGAGGAGTACAGCGGTGGAAAATTCCAGGAGGGAGAATGTCACAGGGAAATAGTTTCCTTTACAGTCAGTGATGTATTTTTGTTGCGAGACAATGTAGTCTATCGATTTAAGGCCGTCTCTCTCCAGTTGGATCCTCTTACATTGGGCTTTCCTGAACTGCTCCATGCCCTTATTTAACTCTAGTGGATATTTTTAGCTCACACTGCTGACATAAAATTATGCCAACTAAACAAATCTAGGAGAGTATGTGATAAGTGATACTTCAGAGAGAGAGAACAAATATCGTCTGCAGCACTTTGAAAGGTAGCTTTCACTGGAAAAAGCGCTCCGGGTGCTGGGGGGCTCACTTCATGACATTTATCATGTTTTCACATTTTAGGCCATAAATAGGTCTATGCTAATTCAGGAGTTTATAGAATGCAGTTGAAAACTGCAGAGAAGTGAAACTGAAAAACAACCGCGTTACTCTGAAACATCAAGAACTTCCCTTAGAATAGTTAAAAGGAAAATAAACAGAAGCAAAATACATGAAAAGTGCTAAACTATGTGTGTGTGTACATCTGTTTAGAGTTTTGAGAACTATCTGGTCTAATGTCTCATTTACACAGCATTGCATTATTGATATTTCAGAAGCTTTAAATATTGACGGAGAAATAAAATAAAGTATTTCCTGAAACAAGTTAGTCTATAACAAGACAATTTTGAGTAGTATTGTGTCAAAAGGGATCCCTTGTTACATTTGTTGTCTTGAAAGTCTTGAAAAAGTGGTGTAGGGCCTCCTCTTCTTCAAAAGGGACCTCCAGCCAGAATCCAGAAGCCGAGTTGTTGCCCTGAAATTCTTCAGCCATGTGCTTATTCTTTGTGCAACTTGCACTACGGTATGGTTTTCATAATCAAGTTTCCACAGAGGGAAAGTGGCAATTATGTCACACAACCAAATCCACTCGTAAAGACGAGACACAAACAAAACATGGCTTCTTAGATCAGGTTTTCCATAAGACAGTCTGAGTAAATTCCTCAAAGCAAAGCCGCAGATGGCGGGTAAAAAAAAAATTAAACAACTAAAAACTAAATTGCATTCCTGAGCGAGCACACATGTGCAAACCCTCACATGCATAGGGGTAAATCTTCTCAGAAGAGAGAAAGCATGTATTCTGAAATGTGTTGTACTCGTGTATGGGGTAGGAGTCACAATATCCCCACTCTTAGCATAATGGTTGCAAAAATTCCAAAATGTCTGGAATTCAAAAGGGTCTCACATTCACTGCTTGCCCAAACAAATCATCTGCAGCCTTTGCACATGTGTAAGCACTTCACCATCACTCTTTGAGGAAGGAAACATAAACAATACAGACCACTTTTAACTCTCAGATTCCTTATGTTTCATCTCTGCAGAAGCATGTCTAGTGACTAATAGCTAAGGATAACTTTTACTCAGCAGTACTAGAGAGAGCTGTGCACATTCTTAGTGGATGTCTTTAAACTTTTAAATGTATAACTAAAACTTTGTCCCACAGATGTCTGACAAATAATCAGCCTAACATTTGCTGTCATTGGAATTCTAGCATTTCTGTTTGCTAAAGGCCACAATAAAGGGCACGATTTTCTTAGCAGATTAATTCTTTCTTTTATTTAATTTTGGAAGTTTAGACATATTCAATTTTAATTTCAACAGAGAATCAAAAGGCCATACTTCCTGTATTTGCAACTGAAATCTGTCTTATTTTTTTGTGCCACTTTTGGAGTTATGGCTTCTTCCTCTGAGTGCTCTTTCAGATCATTCAGCACAGGACTTGTTACTCTGTGGATAATGAACTGATCTTGCCAATTTCAGCCAGAATCTTCATTTGCTTTTAATATGAGGTTGACAGAGCTGCATAACATATTGTTTCACAGTCATCGCAATATCAGTTAGTGCAACAGATTGCAGTATTTTAAAGAATGTTACATTCCATGCAAATAATGCTCCCAATAACATGTTTAGCATGTAGGATCAACTTTAACATCCTTTCATGCCGACACTATGTGTTTTTTTGTGACTGAGATGTTAAAGTTCACAAGGGGGTTAGAGATATTGAGATGAAGGATAAGAAAGAAATGTGTCAGGAAAATACAGGGTAAATTCTAACCTGTATCTACTGTCACTGCAGTATTCCATAATAGCACAGCAATATACTGTGCAGGATTAGTTAATATTCAAATTTTTCACATTCATCTCTGAGGTGCAAAACAGAGTTCCTTATAATTTCATATAATTGTTGGAATAGAAAAACGTGGGCCCTTCAAACATCTGGAAATTGTACCAAGGAATGGTCCAGACTTATTAAGGTTCATAATTCTCTTCCTGATATCTTAGTTGACATCTTTTGCCAATTCAATGAACATACAAGGAAACAGTGCATTTGATGGTTTCCATGTAAATACATATACAGACATGTAATCATTTTACATAATTTAAAAAGAAGTTTATAAATCAATAAAATAATCAGCTGGGCTTTTCCAGACTATTTACAGGTATACTAGCAAATCTCAATTCCAAATTTGAAGTAAATAACATAATAATAAAAAAAATCTAAAATAATTCTCATCATTCTGACATTTTTTGAGAAATAAAAACGACCCCATCTAATGTCAGTGAAGACAAAAGGTTATGTGAATTAAAATAACTTGTTTCAAGTATTCAGTTTATTAGAAGGAAGAGACACTAACAGACTTGTGACACCAAAAAGCCTGCACTTAACATTAGCACAAGAAGGCAAATAGAAACAAAACAAATGAATCCAAAACAACTTGATTCAAAAAGAGGTTCTGTAAACTTTTCCACATGATCAGTGACACCAACTATTACCAAATCTTGGTTACAGCATGATACTGTGGGGCCCAGTCACCTCCTAAAATAAACAGCTTATCAAAAGAGTTATGAGCTCATACTCCGGAGCTAAAAAAGAGCTGACTTGTCTTTGTTCTTTTTTAAGTCTGAAGTAAACAGAAAACAGATTTGTCTAGACTCTTCTAAGAAAGCTTTTCCCACACTTAATCAAGAATGCAAGGAGATTTTTACTCCCGACTGACGTGAATGGCACTCTGCTCTTTCTCCAGCACAGCACATTTGGTGGGATGTTATGCAAAGGAAACGGAGAGCATAACTGCATGGTGAGTCATGCTGTTTACGGGTAAAAGCGACGACCAGCGGCAGGGAATCACACCCTCCTGATCTGACATTTCCTGGAAAATCCCGTTGTTTCACAGAGAGGAAGGAAAAGTACAGAGAACTTTGGAAATAGTTGCTACGATCAGCCGGAACCTTTGTGCGGAAAGGGAGGAGGACTCACGGAAAAGATATTCTCCCAGACACTGGGATAGAAATGTCAGGAATGCAGGGAGGAAACACGCACTTCTATTCACTTTTTTTTTTACACTGACATTAAATATGAGTGAGCAAGAAAATGATCATCAGCAGGATTCCATACATTAATTGTAGTGAATAGTTGAGAGGTTTTCCTGCAACTTTTAAAGCAATAAAAAGACCACCACTTTGAATGCTTTGGATTATTTGTTTGCCCTGCTGATCACCTTTTATTCTCCACACAGCGGTAAGAAGCCACTATTTGATGCATTCAAAAAAGAATGCCTCAAAATAGATAAAACCCAGGACCAGCCCGCAGCATAAGCATCACATGCGACTTCTGAGGGTCACCCAGTAGCTGGGGGAAATAATTTAAAATAGCAGTGAATATTTCGCAGGTCAAGTTGGGAAAAAATGCTATTGCCATAAAGAAACAGTGAAACAAGACAGCTGTTTAATGATTGATAAAATAATAGAAATTCTCTGAAACTGCTATGCCATTTTTGAGGTTGCCGTTTTTTTTTTTAAGATGGTGAAAGTTTATTTTACTTTTGGCCCAGCATTGCTAAATAAAATAATTTCCCTGCTGGGATGAATAAAGTAATTCTTCTTCTTCTGCTTAGCTAGACCTTTAAAGAAAATCTGATCAGTTAAGCAAAATAAAAGAGAGTTATGTACTGCTGGTACATAACTCTCTGCTCATGTCTGTTCAATAAAACTCTGTTTAAATATATCTGTACTCTCCTTTTAAGGTATTAGTTCAGGCTCATTAGTTACCTTCAAAGCAAGCTGTGGCAAACTCTGAAAGCAAAACAAAAACAAGCTTGCCATAAATGAGAAATTAGGAAGGTGCAATAAAATCTCTGGCCTGGACATGAAGATGACTGCTTTGAGCGTGACCTAACTGTTTGAAACTGTTTGAAAGTTTTATTTTCAAGTCCACTTGGAGAAAGTGCTTAAATTATTCCTCATTTTTTTGTCTATTAACATGAGTATAAATACTAATGAGGCCTACTTAAACTTTAGATAATTTAAATGGCAATTTTTTGATGCTCTTTGGAAAAAATGAAACCGTAGGAGTGACAACATAGTAACATAGGAACAATTTATAAGTAGTGCAAGAATACTGAGCTGGCCAATAGTTTAGCTATCAGCACTGAAGTTTCCTATCAACACATTGATCACCTCTAGATCAAACCTAAAATAGTCTCATTAAACATAGACTGGAAAATCCAACACCAAACAGATATTCCTTAAAGAAAGGAATCGCAAAATACAAACCAGAGACTCTTTAAATCTATTCTTTTTTTACTCTAATTGAATATTTGTTTGTTAAGGCCCATGATTTTTTTAAACTTTTGTTTATGAAAGCAAAAGAATAATAAAAATAAATAGGATTCATTGATTCTATTCTTGTTCTCACAATAACAATGCTGTGTTTGGTCTTGTGAGCTGGATGTATTACCATACCCTTTGACATTAATGGGGCAGTGGTGGAAATTAGCCCCTGGGCCCCTGAATAACCTGAGACCGGCTTTGTTGAAACATTATGAGCTTGTGAGTTGAAAGGAACCTTTTAAGACTTTAAGAGGAAAAGCAGAGAAAAAAAAAAATCCTATTTTTTTAGGTGGCAGAGAGAACTGTTTCAGGAAGAAAAACACATCTTCATTCAATTATGTCTTATTTTTCCTGTTTATACCCCACTTTGCACATCCAACAGTATTAAAAATATATGATGTGTAAAGGTAATTATCAACAAAACTTCTTTTATTCCAGTAAGAGGAGCAAAACACATTACAGTGAACGTGTTCCATGTGAATCATACCATAAGTGACCACAAATATTTCACTTTCACAACATTTCACCACAATGGCCTGAGCAATTGGCGACACTGATTTCATCAATCACCAGACAAAATGGGGGGACTTCTCCGCGAGTGCTTTGGTGGCACAATGAGTCAGCTGTTGCAAGTTCTCCCTCCAAAAAAACACATCATCACTTTGGTGACTGAGCCACATGTTAACCTTATGACAGCGCAATACACACGCTACGCCCTCCCTCCTCCAGGCTGAAAGGCGCCCACCAGAAACAAGAATGAATCAGAACATCCTCCTGGCTTCGAATCTGTGGCAGATCTCAGTGGAATAAACCATTGAGAGACAAATATTTTCCATTTATTAATCACTGGACCTGGACCACAAGTCCAAAATGTTATGCAGAAGACAATGCAAAAGTAATGAGAATCATGTGCCATTATGTCATTGGCCCATACAGGATGTCTCCCTTATCTTGGCCCAAGAAATGACGATTTCTATCCCCCAGAAATCGTAATAAAACAAGTGATAAGATAACGGCACTTGTTCCATTTAGTGATTTATTGTTTGTGGAAATATGCCTCTTCCTTCCTCTCCTCCCTCCTGCAATGGACTAGTCAGCCCTGGTGGTCTCTGGTGCCCTTTCTCCCACATGTCTACAATGCAGACCACGTGTTGATTCCGATGTTAAAAACCGTAGGCTGGCATTTTGCATCGTAGGCACCTATTATAGAGGGCTGAGTGTTAGAAACAAACTTTAAGGTTGTGAAAAATGTGCGTGGAAATAGTTTCAGCAGAGACGGGTGGAAATTCTAGGATTATTTCACTTCCTTTTTTCTTAAAAACTTGATCCCACTGGCGATCAAGTGCTTTTCAAGTTTTATTGAAAAGCACGACTATTATAAAAAATTAAAAAGTGTGTTTTTAATTTGTAATGATATACGAAGGTCTTGTCATTTTTAAGTGAGTGTTCCGCTTTGACGCAATGCTTTTATAAGCTATTTTAATATTTTCAGAGGTCTCAGACATGCAAATTATTTTACTATAAAAAACTTAAGGATAATAAATTTAAGTATTTTTTATGGCTTTAATTTAGAGGGAAAAGAGGGAAAACATATTCAGCAGTTCTGATAATTTTCTCACTTCAAATGCAATCACTTTCTGTGTACTATTTTTTTTTTTCTTTTTTCTCCAGCACCAACACGTGTCCTCTCGGCTCAAATAATCCACAAAGTCAACATAAACTTCCAGAACCACTTCCAATAAGCTTCCTAACCGCCCAGTGAATCCAACACCAGCGTGTCTGCGCCTATACATCAGCGTGACAAATTTTAGCAATTTTCTGAAGAATGTCAAAACATATTTCAGAAGAGCAAAAAAAAGAAAAAGGAAAAAAAAAACAACAACCATACCTCTGTGAACGCGGATATGTGTAGACTGGGATGCGTAAAGGTGGCGAAGTAAGTTTCCTATCCAAGCGGCGAAGTGAGTTGACCCAGTCGGCGAGACGCGGCAGGAGGGTAGTGGTGTATCCTCGTACTGAATTAACTACAAAACAACAACAATGTACCAACATTCCACGCTCTGCTTCCGCAAGCGCTCACGTCACCTATTCCTCGTGACCGCCCCCTCCATTCATGAAAATAACTTTCTGCTGACGTCAGTCTAGAGAGGGGGGCCCGGGGCGGGGGGAGGCCAGAAATAGAAGACAGATACTGCTGGCAACCGCTTTTGCTTACTTTACAAAACAAATCAAAGTCGGTTTGCCCGGAGACATTCTGGCTGTTTACCTGCTGTACTTGTTGCTCTCTCCGCCAGACGAGCCGCCTGTTCTGTGAGTGGACACTTTCATGGCCAGGTTTTAACTACAAGGTATTCAAAAATGTGCTTTAACGGAGGGAAAACAGCGACGCCCCCCTCCCCATCCCCTCTGTCTGCCTTTTGGGAGCAGCAGCATTCCATTCCTGGGGAAAGTATGCAGAGTAGTAGCCCAGAAGTCACAGGATTTCTCTTATTTTAACTGCAGCATGTGGCGTCACTGCTATTTTTGGGTAATTAACTACTGACCTTAAATATGTTAAGCCATATAAGGTCGAAGCTTTTATTGATTTGCCGGTTCAGCTTTTCAGCTTAAAACAATCGGATTTATTTGACACTGGTAATAAGAAGAATAAAAACACTGTTTACACTTTAAACACCTATATATAGCTCACCCAAATTATAAGCAGACTTTGCGTCTACATGGGGCCTTGCTGGCCAGGGGGTCCAAGACCACTTGAATTTACACAACAGCTCAAGGTTGCAACTTTGAGCTTTCATACTTTTCGACTGTCGATCATTTCATTCCTGACTTTTGTCTCTTTCAAAATGGTTCCTTCATCCATATGAGAATCTACATGAACCAGGTGTCAATTAATTTAAAGTAATTTTCTCTCTATTTGCTTACGACCTGCAGTGAGGAAAGAGGTTATGTGACATTGCTAAGCATATTTTACACATTAGATTTATTTTAGTTTGATCAGGAGACAGATGTTGTATTTAAAAAAATAAAAACTGAAATGGTCCAAACTGCGGTCAAAACAGCAATCAGTGCAAGTAAAGTGAAATGAAGAATATTCAGTAAAATAATACACAATTAAATTAAACTATACATTGCCACGATTTATAGCTACCAGGACAAATTAATTGATTAGCAAAGGTAATGGAGTTGAAAAGTGTATATATTTTTTTTACTGGAATGGCAGCATAAGTGATGAAATGACAATTTCTTGCAATGAATATGCTCAAATGCACCACCAGTGATTTACATCGCACATTAAACCACCTTTAGAATTTGAAAGTTGCAATAACATGTCTACATTTGATGCTAGTTTATTCATTTGTGTTTCATGTGTCTCAGCTGGGGGGCACAGTTCATGAACACACTGTCACTGTTTGTTGGTGTAGATCAGTGAGTAATAGGGTTTGTTTGCCTGTGAACTAAACATTAAAACTTCCTTTGTCCTATGATGAATGTAGTTGGAAGTGGACCCCTAAAAGGAACTCTGCTCTGGGCCCCAAACAACATTTGGCCTGCCTATGGGGGACACAGTCAAAACTAACAAAGGAAAGGATTATCCCCCCTTTATAAACGCTAATAATTGTACATTACTTTGTTTATATAAATATTTATCCTTTAAACTTGTGAAATAATTTATTCACATTGTAAAGCATCACCTCTTTACACCTTACAATTCTGTAGAGTCCTCGTGTGTGTGGGTGTGTGTGTATGTGTTCATTTGTCATTGACCATTTTAGGTCAAACACTGTTTCATTATTGAAACTCGTTTGCTCTGTGATGCTCAATTTTTTTTTACAACACTATGTTTAGCAGCAAATGAGGAAATGCAGAAAAAAAATCCGTCACAGTCACATGCATGATGTTATCCTAACCTTTAGATACTCCTTGACTTATGCCTGATTAGTAATTGCTGAATCAAATTTTGTAATTGCATTTATTCAGACAAATAGAAACAAAATAAGTGTGTCTTGTACTTGTGATTATGTTCTGTTTTATCCAGATTACTTACATTAGAGGAAATTATTCATTAGCAACGAGATTTTGAACTCACAAAGGAATGTTTGTCCAGTATCCAAAGGCACATTCTGGAGAAGCTGACTCAGATTTCTTTTAATTTACTCTGTCTTTGCACCATCCTGACAGAGTGTAGCATTAATGGTTACTGTCCCGATTTATCTTATATGACTCCGAAGAATGGTATCTTTCTCTAAATCACACATGGAATCAGTTGTTTTCTGAAGATGGTGAGTCTGATTATTGCTTGTGTATTGCAACAGTCAAATGGCTCTTGAACCTGATGACTAACAGTCTTTTGTTTTCTCAGGTTGTATCACCGCCTCATTAACCACAAGCAGCACCGCAGCATTTCCTGTATGTAACAGTCAGGCAGATGCATGGGTTGAAGAGCCAATCCACCTCTGCTTTTTTTTTTTTTTTTAAAATAGAGTTAAACGTAAGAACAACAACTCCGAATATTTAGATTTGGAATCTGAATCAACTTCATATATAGGAACTTTATACATGTTTTGATAAACAAACATTTTCTCGCAATTTTTGGAAGTGCTGATAAAGCGATAGATTTTATGTAGATGTTAAAGTTCATAACAATGTGAGCACATCCAATGTAAGATATTATGTTGCATTATTCCATAATTTGAGCTGGGAGAATAATAGATATTGAATGAAAGTGGCCTGATAATGGAGCCTTGGAGAACTTCATAGCTAATTGTTGTGCACTCAGTTTTATGATTGCCAAGTGACAAAAGTAATCATGGGTATACCAAAGCTGCTGCTGCTCCTTTGCATCAAAAGGGGTCATTTTGACACGGCTTAAGTATCAAAGCCTCATGAACTTCTACCTTTGGAGGTTTTCTACCTCTATTCCACAAGGAAGACAGAGTATTGATTGGAGATTAATACATCCCTTATAAAAAGCTTTAACGTGTTGTTAGAGACACTGAGGGATTTGAAATTGCCTTGTTACCTTTACAGCTAGACCTCAGACAAGCAGAACAGAGTGAATATGTGGAGGAATGGAGGAAGGAGATCAAAGAAAATAGCATACGATCTAGATGAAACAAAGAGGAGATAAGATTGCATTATTTTCCACATACTGATTTAACATAGATTAGATGACATAAAATCCAAATAAACAACATGAATTTCAAAGTGTATGGGTCAAATGGCATCTGATGGGATCATAAACAATTATAGGCCATCCAATATGAAATTTTATTGTAAAATACACCAAATTTGCTGAGGAAAAACACTAAACCTGGAACATAAATACTTGAATGAGATTTATTTAAATGAAATTAGCCCAGGCTAAAGATGAGTTCACATAAACTGAAAAGAGGCTTAGACTGATGTGGCCAAGTCATATTTAAATCTAATGTCGATTAAAAAAGCTGAGAAAATTTTGAGAAACATATAGACTGAATCTGAAGAAACACGCAGAGTCAGCGCATCACAGAAAGAGATAAGATCAAGCATCTGTGGGAACATTTCTGAAATTCTGCACCAGTCAGATATCCAGCTGCTCTTTCAATTGAACACTGTCTTGCTGGAGTAAGCACAATAGTGGGACAAAAATAAACAAATATGTTCAACACGTAATGCACATTTAAAAAATCTGCTCCAGAATCTACCTGCTTTTGTTGTTGTTTTTTTCCTGCTGGTTTCTCTATCTGTGGGGTCTGCTTTCCTTTCTGCCAGTTTTGGATTACAGGAAGTAACACTGACTCACAAATCTTTTTTCTCTCTGACTCAGACTGTTGAAGGCAGAAATCTGATCTGGTTGAAAGAGGCCCTCTGTTGTAAAGAACTCTTCTTTTTTGATACTTCTGAGGGTACTAGATTGAAGCAAAAGACCAATGTTTAACTTGCAAGAATTTCTAAGCTGATTAAAGCATTGAAAATGAAATGCGTAATGTAAAAATATTTTTTTAAAGTAAGTTTTGAATAAGTTTTCTCAGACACAGCATGCTTAAAAAAACACTTGGCACGTCAGAAGGCTGCCTCTGGCGCACCATGAGCCGTACGTCATCCAAGTTGAAGAATTGTTTTTTTGCACACTTGTAGACTCCCAGAGTGACACAAGATTTAATTTGGAGCACTTATTAGACATTCCACTGACTTCACCAAAATGTGTTTCATATAAAAACACTTTACGTAACCAGCTGGCAGTACAGAGCTGCATGGAAAGGAACATGGTGGGGTTACAGTAGCAGTGGTGGCAAAAGCAGCAACTGGAGAAGCCTTTGTGGATTGATTTCAGTGCTACAAGGTTCTGCTTCGTCACAAGTATTAAATTAACAAAGTAGAAGGTTATGGTATTGGAATCTTCATTTACGCATTTCAGTGGGAAGATGGGAAAATCTTTCCATACTAAAGCGTCTTGTCACAGCTGAGTAAGCCCCGAGGAATTAACAAATCACTTCCACTGACCAAGGGTGGGAATAAATATGAACATGAAGGAAAAGAAGAGCTCTGATGCTTCGGTTTTGTTTTCCCAGAACAGAGGCTTTTTTGTGAGTAATGCATGAAGGTGAAAGCTCTGTTAAGAATTTGTAAATATTGAGTGTTTTTAAGATGAAAAACTTTTTTTGAAATAATTTTGATCTCTTTTGACATAGTGAAGTATTTTTGCTTAGTTTAGAAACTTTTAGATCTAGTTTGGCTCCTATCTCACTGATGTTAATATAGTGAGATATAGTAATATAGTCATTTCTGTATTGAATATCTGATTCAATTCTCAATATATTGTGATATGCAGTGTAGGACAGTAACATAATTTTAACAGGCTGATATGCTAAGTAAAAATGCTACTCTAGAGCACCTTAAATGATATAACTAAATATGGCTTTGCTTCTTTTTGTAATAATATCTGGTTTTCTTTTGCAACAGAAGTCAATCAGAGATAAATACTCTGCTGCTCCATAATGTTTCTCATTCATAAGGAGGTGCTTTTATAGATGTGAAGATTCAGAGTGTGCTCTTTTGTTCTCCCATAAAATTGTGGATGCTGTTAAAGAAATTCTTAAAACTTGGATCTTTCAAACAGAAATTCTAGTTTTTGTCCATCCACCCGCTTCGGAGCGGGTGGTCCATCAGGCAATGGACCAGTTAGCAGCTTAAATAACTTCTTACTCTGATTTAAGTGTGATTAACTTGAGAGTTAAGTTATATGTAATAGATTCATTCACAGAAAGTGCCATTTGGAGGTGGAAGGAGAAAGATACATGTATTTTTTTTCTTCAGATAATGATCTAATGAGTATGACATTCATTTGAGTTTAGGCCCCTTCAGACAGTTGAGAAGTAACATTGTTTATATTTACAGGTAAAAGCTTTTGTCTCCATCAGGTTTGCTCATCTGGAGAGACTGAAATTAACTGTGACTAGCTTCCATGCATGTTTTCAAAAGAATCATCCCCATGCACAATGCTGCCAACACCCTGTTTGATTGTGGCTATTTTTTTTAACATATGCTAGTTATATGCTAAAATAATACGTTTGATGCGTACATTGTTATCTGTCAGTTATGAGGGAATCAAGTGTGTTTTACATATGTTTAAGAGAGGGATGCAGAAAGCATCAGAGAGAGGGAGAGGGAGGGAGAGAGACAACGGTGACACAAACAAGATTGATTTCAAACTTTAATTGTGACGTATAAGAAGCTTTTCCAAGCTCTGACTCAATCATAAAAGTAATCGCATGATTCATGTTTTGGGGCGATTGATGTAGCTAAAGTGATTAAGGGCACCCCTGCCCACACAAATTATAGGAGGGGCTTCAAGAGGCTCTGAGTTGAACTAGATTACTTTGAATATGATTCTGTACAATATTCTGTACAAAGATATATATATATATATATATATATATATATATATATATATATATATATATATATATATATATATATATATATATATATATATATATATATATATATATATATATATATATATATATATGGTGCACACTACACTGAGGGAACTGATGTTAGCCATTTAGAGATTTCTTAAATGTATCAATATATTATGTTCTGTAGAGAGATGTGCTGGAATTTGAAAATCTTTTCCTTCTTTTCTGCCTTTTGTGTTGTTTGGAATCTATTAAAACCATCAAAATGTAATTGGTGAAAAAAGAGAGGGGAAAAAAAACAACCTTTTCGACAAGTTTTTTTATTCAGCCTTTCTTACATTGTCACAAAAACATACCAATTTAAATTCTAGCTTAAAGGGATTATTCATCCTGCTTTCTATGTTTACTATACACATTTGACCCCAAATATGTTTTAATTATGTGATCATTCAAGATAAAAAAGTTGATTTATGTTTTTTCCATCAACATTTTATGTTTTTACTGCCCTCTTGTGTTCATTATGCATGAGTACATTCATTTTGTGAACATCGTAGTACGTCATTCTGTGAGCGAGTCTCTGGGCATGAGGATGGGTAAGTCTAATACTGCTACCTGGTGGACACATTGAGTAACTACACATTGAGTAACATTATATTTTGAACGGTTAAGCTTAAGGTTATTTGGGGTTTCTTGGAATGTATTTCAATGTAAACGTAAACTGGCTGTAATATTTATCATTATCACATCATTACCAATATTATTAACAGTAAAGATTAGTAGAAGAGAGCAGAAAATCGGTCTGCGCCGCTTTACTGTTATGACACCACTTTACGCAGGATGGCGGTGTTGGTAATTTTCTTAGATAATGAAAAAGTTACAACAGAAGAAGCCACCATAGCTTACTGGGGTATCTTTATTGAGACGGTAATTTTTATTTTGACATGGAATATTATTCCTTGTCAGAGTTAGTCATTTTCGTAAAGCGTTTATCTTTTTTAAATGTCTTTCTGGTTTTAAGATAAATTAAAAATTGCTTTGATTGTCGTTGATGCTAAAACTTTAGCCCGTTAAGTTAGCTTAAATTGCTAAAGGTAACTGGCTCTGCTTGTGTTTTGTTGTTACTTTGCCACTCCTGTGTGTAATGTGGATGTAATAGAAAGTATAAAGGCTTCATATCGAAACTATTTTAAATCTGTAACACAACCGTGTGCTCTTTGTTTTTACTATTTTATCATTAGAAGGCTCATCGAAAGACAATGTTATTAGCTCATCCTGCTGTTTGAGTTCTTGCACCGGTCTATCAACATGAATCGTCCAAAACCTACAACACTGAGGCGCCCAAGTGCTGCAAAACCGTCAGGTAGCACAATTAAAAAAATCCAGCCTCGATCTGAATTTTGTGTTATGTAAATTATACATGATAAATGTGCCATCTTTTTTCTCAGCCCATCCTCCACCAGGGGATTTCATCGCTCTGGGATCAAAGAGCCAGTCAGGAGAACCCAAAGCGCCTCCTGTCCTCCTAAAACCAGCATCAACTGGTTTACCTGCTGACCGTAAGAGAGAGACCTCCTCTGCTCTGCCCTCCTCATCCAGCTTGTCCACTCTTACCAAGAGGCCCAAATTATCTACTACACCTCCTGTCAGTGCTCTGGGACGCCTCGCCGATGTTGCAGCAGTGGACAAGAGGGCTATATCACCCTCGATAAAGGAGCCTTCAGTGGTACCAATTGAAGGTAAACCACTTGTTTTATGTCGGCACATAATCTGACAGATGAACAGCTAAAATTTCTGTAGTTCCTAACAGATTGCTCCTCATTTGTGCAGTATCTCCAGCCGTTCTGCTGGATGAGATCGAAGCTGCAGAGTCAGATGGAAACGACGATCGTGTCGAGGGATTGCTGTGTGGAGCAGTGAGGCAGCTGAAGATGAACAGAGCCAAACCGGATATCACTCTGTACCTCAGCCTAATGTTTCTTGCCAAAATCAAGCCCAATGTTTTTGCTACTCAAGGAATTATTGAGGTGAGACTCTAGGTGTACACTGTCCAGAGGATCTACTGAATGGAAAGATGGTGTAATAGAATCATATGCATTTCTCAAATTCCACACAGATGAAATTATAAAATTTGACAAATTTTGAAATTCTGCAGTCACACAATTCACTTTCATATCTTTGCCAGGGTGCATCATCACCACCATGTCAAATGTATACAATTAAACCAGAAATTGTTGTACAGTTTGTTTTTTTTCCTCTCTAATTTTCTCTTTTAATTCTAATAAATGAACCAATTATTCATTCAGGAAGTAATTTGACTGTAAACAAATAATCTTATAATTGTTACATTTGGACTAAACTTTTTTTTTACCTGTCTCTCCATTATCACCAGGCGTTGTGCAGCCTCCTGCGTCGGGACGCTTCCATCAACTTTAAAGCAAAAGGCAACAGCCTGGTGTCAGTTCTGGCGTGCAATTTACTCATGGCAGCCTACGAGGAGGATGAGAACTGGCCAGAAATCTTTGTCAAAGTGAGAACATTTGGAAATTTAACTAGCAAAATATAAATATTGACTTAAATTCTTATTGCATGTACTTAACTGCATTTTTTAGGTTTATATTGAAGACTCGCTTGGAGAAAGAATATGGGTTGACAGCTCCCACTGTAAGACTTTTGTCGACAACATCCAGACGGCTTTTGGCACTAAGATGCCACCAAAGAGTATGCTGCTGCAGGCTGACAGTGGTCGCACCCCTGGGGATCTTAGTGCAGGTGGCGTAAATACTCTTTGACCTGGCCAGATCTATGGTTTTTTTTTAACTGACTTCTGATGTCATGTTTTGCTTTTTGATCTGCTAGGTAACAGCCCTCATCCATCAACACCAGATGAAGATGACAGTCAGACTGAATTACTAATAGCAGAAGAGAAACTTAGTCCTGAGGATGAAGGCCAAATTATGCCGAGGTATGACTGATGGCTGTTTTTCTTTGTTTTTATTAGTGTTTTGCACTTAAATAAGCTAAAACATTATTTAAAAAATCTCTTAAATTGCTGTGGTTTTGTTGTCTTTTTCTGATCATATCTCATTTTATAGGTATGAGGAGTTGGCAGAGAGTGTGGAAGACTATGTGCTGGACGTCCTGAGGGATCAGCTGAACCGCAGGCAACCGATGGACAACGTGTCCCGGAATCTGTTGCGTCTGCTCACCGCAACTTGCGGCTACAAAGAGGCCCGTCTTCTGGCCGTGCAGAGGCTGGAGATGTGGCTCCAGAACCCGAAGGTAAGAAATACGCATGAATGCTGGGTAATGTCTTTCACAAAATGAGTTATTTAAAAAAAAAAGCCAAAGGACATAGACTCTTCCTGGTTGAATTGTGATCATTATTTGCTTTGAAGATTTCATTTGTGATGCTGTTGATTTTATCACTTTCATCTGTGAGTCTAAAAAATGTCTGGGCCATTTAGCTTTTTCTGAAAGTCAATGTCAACTCAATATCAACTGTGATCTGGTTATAAAGTTTGACATTTTGCTTTGATGTCCTTAAAGCTGCACTATGTAACTTTTATAAACAATGGGTTTTTTCCCCCCATATTTGTTAAAACTGTCACTATGTTGTGATAGTATAATATGTGACAGATAAGTGAAAAAATCAAGAACCTCTGCCTCCTCCCTGTGGCCCTACTGCCATCTACAGAAATACACCGCTCAGTCAAAAACAATCATTCAGAGCCAGGCGGAGGGTCTTAGTGATGTGTGCAGTGGGAGGATGTGCTGCACACATCTTCCCACTTGCTCTTGGCTGGGCTACACAGACTTGTGCCAGCATGTTGTTGACAAAAGTTACATACCACAGATTAAACCATCAAAAGTTATTGAAAATGAACAAACCACTGTTATGAGTACAGTTGTGTCAATATATTAGAGGCACTCTATTGTCGTTATTTGTAGCTGACAGTTGCTTTTTTTCATCTTGTGCACAAAGCTGACTCGACCCGCTCAGGACCTCCTCATGTCGCTGTGCATGAACTGCAGCACACACGGAGCAGACGACATGGAGGTGATCTCCAGCCTCATCAAGATCCGTCTGAAACCTAAAGTTTTACTGAATCACTATATGCTGTGTGTGAGGTGTGTGTAACTACTCGCTGTCATTCTTCTGACTTGTTACAAAAGTGTCAGTGTTTTTATTTATTTATTTTCTTTCATTTCTTAACATGTACTTTTAATGCTCTTCGCCAGAGAGCTGCTAAACGCACATAGAGACAACTTGGGCACGATGGTGAAGCTGGTGATTTTCAACGAACTTTCTAATGCCAGGAATCCCAACAATATGCAGGTTCTGCACACAGTGCTGCAGCACAGCCCAGAACAAGCACCAAAGGTGAGATTAGACTCATTTAGAGTCACATGGAAACAAATTGAGGGTTCCTATGAGGCAAGGAAAACTACATATTTTTATGTAATTATTTTCATATTTCCTTAGAAGATCAAAAAACAGCTATGTGTATACATGTTAAAACATGGACTCCTGTGGCTTATAGACAAATACAGCCAACAACTTTTTGTTGTTTTTGTTAAAGTTAGTTGGTGTGGCTTATAGTCAGATATGCTCAATAGTCCAGAAATTTATGGTACTTTAAAATTCTAAAATGAAAAAAATTAGAATTTTGAACCTTGAAGGTATTTAATGTTTTTATTTATTTGCAATCAGTTAACGTTTTTTACCTCAAAAGAAATTTATTTTCTTGTCTTTGCATGTGCAGTTCCTGGCGATGGTGTTCCAGGATCTGCTCACCAATAAGGACGACTATCTGCGAGCCTCTCGAGCTTTGCTCAGAGAGATCATCAAACAGACCAAGCATGAGATCAATTTCCAGTCGTTTTGTTTCGGTTTGATGCAGGAGAGAAAAGAGACCAGCTATGTGGACATGGAGTTCAAAGTAAGCAGACGTGACGATCGCCCCGCTCTGCTTTACTTCAGCTGTTTTCTTTATTTATTTAACCTCCATCCTTTGCTGTAGGAGCGCTTTGTGATCCAGGTGACGGATTTACTCACAGTCTCCATGATGTTGGGCATCACTGCTCAAGTTAAGGAAGCTGGCATTGCGTGGGACAAAGGAGAGAAAAAAAGTATGGATTGATGTGATCAATGATGTGTGATCAGCTTTTTGTTGACTTGAACGATTTTTTTTTTTTTTTTCTCAGATCTGGAAGTCCTGAGGTCCTTCCAGAATCAGATTGCTTCCATCCAGAGAGACGCTGTGTGGTGGCTCCACACGGTGGTCCCTACAATCAGCAAAGTGGGCGCAAAAGACTATGTCCACTGGTGAGTGTAAACCTGTCTGATATGTTTACTGTCAAACTAGCTTTGCACTTTACTTTTGTTTCTATTACTTTATCTCCTTCTCGTGTGCAGCCTTCACAAAGTGCTTTTCACCGAGCAGCCTGAGACTTATTACAAGTGGGACAACTGGCCTCCAGAAAGTGACAGGAAGTGAGTTTACTTTTCTGAACGTCGTTTCTGAACGTCTTTTTGTTTCCCAACTGTCTTTAATTGATTTAATGTTTTTTTGTTTTTTTTCTGTTCCTCAGTTTCTTCCTCCGCCTTTGTTCTGAGGTGCCGCTGCTCGAGGACACGCTGATGCGCATCCTAGTCATCGGGCTGTCCCGTGATTTGCCTCTCGGCCCGGCCGATGCCATGGAACTCGCAGATCACCTGGTCAAGAGAGCCGCTGCGGTTCAGTCCGATGGTGAGCGAAGATCCGTTCCAGCTGTTTATTTTACTCTCTGTCAAAATGTCTGGACAGTACTTTAAACACTTGTGCCTCAGCGTAATGTGCCACTTGACTTATTCCGAGAGGAAACTCCTTCATTCATGTTTTATCTTTGTGAGTTGGTTAAGTGGTGATTGTGAAGCATGAGCAAAGCTAATTTTGTTTATCTGGTTTCCTGATAAATAGATCTAGAGGTCCTGAGAGTGGAGAGGATCCAGCTCATTGATGCTGTGCTGAATCTGTGTACATACCACCACCCAGAGAACATTCAGCTGCCAGCTGGGTAGGACATTGGTCTTTTATTGGCTTTGAAAGACACACACTGGGTCACTCAAACACAAACTAAAAATAACTCATGGCTTTGTTGTTTAAGGTACCAACCGCCAAATTTGGCAATATCCACTCTCTATTGGAAGGCATGGCTCCTGCTGTTGGTGGTGGCTGCCTTTAATCCTCAAAAAATAGGTAGAGTAATAGCATGTGTGTAGCAAAGTATTCATCCTTGGACTATTTTCTCACAATACAATAGCAATAAATGCAGGCTACATTTTTCAGATTTTTATCTTTCAGAAATTGTAAACTATGTTGTTTTTTTTTAATTTTCAACTATGCACTAGTTTGTGTTGATTTATCACATACATTGAAGTTATACTCTAGTAATGAACTGTAGTTGTTATGCTCCAACATTTCTTTTTTTTTCTTCAGGCTTGGCTGCTTGGGATGGTTATCCTACCCTGAAAATGCTTATGGAGATGGTAATGACAAAGTAAGTAAAACTTGTAATTTGTAGGAAAATCATTTCCAAGTGAACACCAGCTAAGACTTTTTTCTCTTTTATTTCTCAGTAACTACACTTACCCGCCATGCACCATTGCCGATGAAGACACAAAGACAGAAATGATCAACAGGGAGCTGCAGATCTCCCAGCGGGAGAAGCAGGAGATTTTGGCCTTTGAGAGCCATTTGGCGGCCGCCTCTACGAAGCAGACCATCACAGAGAGCAACAGCTTGCTACTGTCTCAGCTCACCAGCCTGGACCCACAGTAAGATGTTAATTGAGAGATCCAGATTTTTAAGCTTACAATTTTTTTTTTCCCCCTTCTAAAATCCATAATATATGTTTTTGTGTTAAGGGGTCCTCCTCGTCGGCCCCCTCCTCAGGTGCAGGAACAGGTGAAAAGTCTCAACCAGTCGCTCCGCCTCGGTCATCTCCTGTGTCGCAGCCGCAGCCCCGACTTTTTGCTCAACATCATCCAGAGACAGGTGATGGAAACATCCGTATGACACTCGCTTCTGAGTTTTCTGCTGTCTTGAGGACAGTCATAGATCTTAATCCGTAGATTTATCCATACAGCAGCTGCTGTATGGATAAACGTAAGAGGAAATGTGAGTTTTATCTGATTGTTGAAGTTTCTGCTTTTTAATCTGAAAGGCGTCCTCTCAGTCCATGCCCTGGTTGGCCGACCTGGTCCAGTCCAGTGAGGGTTCCCTGGATGTGCTTCCAGTTCAGTGTCTGTGTGAGTTCCTTTTACACGACGCTGCGGATGACAGCCTGCCAGTGGAGGACGACGAAGATGGAGAGAGCAAAGAGCAGAAAGCCAAAAAGAGACAAGTACTTATTTTTCTTTCTTGTACTTACCATCCTGGATTTAAAGTTAATGCATGCTGGATTATACTAAACACAGATTCTTAACTGCTCCTTATTTGTTCTTGTAGCGACAACAAAAGCAGAGGCAGCTGCTTGGACGGCTCCAGGATCTTCTCCTGGGTTCTAAAGCCGATGAACAGACAACCTGTGAAGTTCTGGATTACTTCCTTCGCCGTCTTAGCTCTTCCCAAGCTGCTTCCAGAGTCTTAGCCATGAAGGTACCAAACTAAAACCCAAGTAAAAACTCTTTCTAGTCGCGTTGTGTTGGGGGAACAAATTAAGTTCCTATATTTTATGTATACGCAGGGTTTGTCTTTGGTGCTGAGCGAAGGAGGCTTAAAAGATGGAGAGGAGCGAGAGCAGCCCATGGAGGAAGACTCTGCAGATGCCGAGCTTCTGCCTGGTTACCAGTGGCTCCTGCAGGACCTCCCGAAGCTCCCCCTGTTCGACAGCGTCCGTGGCATGACGTCCACCGCCCTGCAGCAGGTCAGTCCGAATCAACGACGAGCTTGTGTCATTTGTGGAGCTTTTTTCCAGATTTTCATGGGTTCTTGAAATTCTTGAGAATGCTTGAGTTTTTATAAGATGCTTTCAAGGTTTGGAAAGCGCTTGATTTCTGTAGATAGTCCTTGAAAGTGCTCGATATTCCATTTGTACCGTTTTGAAAAAGAAAAGACTGTTTAAAGAAAGTCAAGTGATGATTCATATTGTGTTTAAGCATTTAATTTGAGAAGGTAGGTAATTTATCTCAACACAAACAGATTTGTTCAATGTAATGCATATTTATTATTATTCCTAATGGCTCAAGTGATATGCGTATAAGAGAGAGAGACTTTTCAAAACATAACATTTTGTTATATTTTAGTTTACCTTGTCCATACAGTGTGGAATACCATCACAAGACATTATCAGCAGTAATAACTGTTGTCATACAATAATGAATTGAAATTGTCTTCTTTAGATTGTATTGTTTTTATCTCCAAAGTGTGGTTCTTTAAAAGGTTGAAAACATGCCTTGAAAATGCTTAAAAAATGCCTGAATTTTATACTTTTTGGGAAAAGTGTACAAACCAATTGTTTTCTCCTAACAATTGATTATTTTTTTTGCTTTCTTAAAGGCCATTCACATGGAAACAGATCCTCAGACCATCAGCGCATACCTCATCTACCTTTCCCAGCATGCTCCGATAGAGGAGCAGGCAGCTCATAATGACCTCGCGCTGGTAATCAAAGCAAGTTGCTTGCATCTTCTCCTGCCTCCGCTTCTATTTCCCAGAGGAGTGCTGACAGCTTTTTTTTTTTTTTTCCCCTCTCTCGCTGTCTTTCTTCTTCCAGGACATTGCCCGACTCATTGTGGAGCGTTCCACCATCATGAACAATTTGTTTTCCAAACACTCCAGCAGACCTGAGTCCGACGCAGTGCTCTCTGCTTTCCTCACTATATTTTCTACGTACATCAAGAGGATGAGGAAGACGAAGGAGGGCGAGGATCTGTACAGCTGGGTGAGACGAACAATTAACACAAAGTGAAACCGCTTCTTCAAACTTTGTAACAGATCTCAACGTTGATTTTATTTTAATTTTCTTTCCCAGTCAGAGTCTCAGGACCAAGTGTTCCTCCGCTGGACGACAGGAGAGACGGCCACGATGCACATTCTTGTTGTCCATGCAATGGTCATCTTGCTAACGCTGGGACCACCCAAAGGTAGACTAGCTTACTTTAGGTTTGCTTTGTTAAAGAAGATAGAAGAACAGAGTGTCCGTGCAAACAATTTTTACATTTTTGACTTTGCTTGATTGTAATACAACAGGATCCCCTTTGTAATTTTCATACAGGAGAGAGTGATTTTTATGCTCTGTTGAACATCTGGTTTCCTGAGAAGAAACCTCTGCCTACTGCCTTCCTGGTCGACACTTCGGAGGAGGCTCTGCTGCTGCCGGACTGGTTGAAACTGAGGATGATCCGTTCAGAGGTCTCTCGATTAGTAGATGCAGGTAAAATGTAAAATTACAACATTACCTTCCACGGGAGAGTTTTTTTTTTTTACATGAACCAAACATTGTGTTGTTTTTTTTTTCAGCTTTACAGGACTTGGAGCCTCAGCAGCTGCTGCTGTTTGTCCAGTCATTTGGCATTCCCGTCTCCAGCATGAGTAAACTCCTGCAGTACCTGGATCAGGCCGTCTCTCATGATCCAGAGAGTCTGGAGCAAAACATCATGGACAAACGTAAGGTTTTTCTCCAGATGTTCTTCTTTTCAAACGTTAATGCAGTTAAAATTGTCATAATGTGTTTATTTCTTCAACAACAGACTACATGGCTCATCTGGTTGAGGTGCAGCATGAGAGAGGGGCCACTGGGGGCCACACTTTCCATGCTTTGCTTAGCTCATCCCTTCTGCCACGCAGAGGTCAGTTACTTTATCTCCCAGATTCTTATTGTTTTTATGCTGGACATAAAAACAATATGTTCAGCAAATTATTACATAGCTGTAATAATTTGAGTTTAATCAGCAAAACTATATTATGTCATTAAACTTCCACATACTTAGGTAATTTATAAACCACAGGATACAAATTAGGTTTTGTGATTCCTAAATACTTTCTTCTTGGCAGATTCATTGGAAACTAACAAGGCAAAAGTTACTGTGGAAACGACTCACAGCTCAGTAAAGATGAGAGCGGCCACTCAGCTTCCACCAGTCGGGCCTGAGGATGACCTCACCGGCATGTTGCTTCAGGTCTTCCTTTCTTTTGGTTTTCTAAACAACTTCCCTAACCACTTTTTGTTTCTTTGTTGTCGTCCATGAAGTTGTTAAGTACGTATATAAAACTGATTGGTTTATTTGTGTCTTCGCCAGATTTTCCCGATAAAGGTGGACCCTCGTTGGCACGGGCCTCCTCCCAGTCAGCTCTCTCTCACCTTGCAGCAGGCGTTGGCTAAGGAGCTGATGCGGGCCAGGCAGGGGCAGATTCAGCAGGGGGGTCTGGCCTTTCGTCTCCTGCAGGCTGTTGCAGCTCTGCTCACTTCCACCCATGCAGGGCCGATTGTGATGTCAATGCACCGCAGCCATGCGCTCTCCTGTCCTCTAATGCGCCAACTACATCTGTACCAGGTGAAAGATGTGAACACACCAGACAGTGTGTAACCGTCTTCCTGCTTGATATAATAGTTTTGTCTGATTTTGTTTCATCCTGTGCCACTGCAGCGCCTCGTTTCCCAGGACATTGCTTTCTCCTCTCTATTCCTAAAAGTCGTCGTCGAGATGTTGATGTGGTTGGACAACCCGACTCTGGAAGTCGGACCTCTGAAGTCCCTTCTCAAGACCTTCGCTGGTCAGAGCACTCACATTCAACGACACAGTGATGGTGAGAATACTTTGTCTTTTTATATGCTGGTGGATTGATGTTTGCATGAATAACTTTATGCGTGTTTGCTGCTTTGCAGTGAGAACAGGTTTCATCCATCTGGCCGAAGCGTTGGCGTACCGCAGAGACCCCGAGGTGCCGCTAAGAGCTGTCATGGCGATGCTGAAAGCCGGAGAACGATGCAACGCTGAACCTGAGCTCATTGGCAAAGGTATCAATGGTGCTAAGGGACAATAAACGAATCCTTAAAGCTGTTTATTGTGTATACACAATGCTCTGACATTGCCATTCTTTCATTAGAGCCTTTATATGCAAAAGAATTTTGTCTGAATTCTGGCTGAAAGTTGAAGTTTATCTATTTCTCACTTTGAAATTTTGCTTGCAATTATTTTAGTAATCGATTAAGAAATTATTCTGATCATTAATCACATAAAAAAATCATCACATTCACCAAAACATTAAAAGATGCAAATAAACAATTTGATTCCTTTTTTGAAATAAGAATTAATTTATTTTTTTTGCCTAAAATGCAAAACAACATTCTTTTGATGTGAACTTGATCATTTGTTGCCAAGGGTCCATCCACTGCTAAAAAATATTTTTAACATCAACATGTGAAGAGCTCAGCATTAATACAGTGTAGCATTCATTTTGTTTGACAATTATTTGGATTAACTGATATTTGGGTAGCAAAAGGTGCTTAATAAGATTGTTTTTACATAATTCATATGCCACCTGAGTTCAGGATAGAACATATTTACAGACAAATGTTTTTCATCTTAACTGAAAAATGTTTATTTTTTTACACCGTTTTGGCCAAATTACTGCTCTGACTGTGTTGTCCAGCAAATGACCTTTTTCTGCTTGTGTGCACTCCAGTTAATGATCAGGCAATAATTAAAAGAGCTGACGATTATTTCAATAATTGACTTATCACAATTAATCGTGATTTATCGTTTCAGCCCTAATGCAATTAATAGAAGAAGGCAAAGCCGTAGCCTAATGGCATCTCAAACTTATGTTTAATTCCATGTATCAGGTTAAAGCTTAGTGGTTGTTTCTGTTAATTTAACCCTTCTGTCCTATTTCTGTTAGTGTTAAAAGGGCTGATGGAGGTAAAGTCACCATATTTGGAGGAGCTCCTGTCGCTGCTGATGACCGTTGGCACTCAGAATGGGGCAGCTGGCCCTGTAGCCATGGTGATATCCCTGCTCCTCCAGGAAGGCGAAGAGAGACCAGGGAAAAAGGAAGTGGAAACGAAGAGGTGAGCACTGTAGCTGTTTATCCCGTTTGGTTTCCATAAGAAATGTTTATGTCTAACTGAACCAAATGAGAGACACACCTGACAGAGACAGAACCAGCAGAACTACACCTGCTGTGTGTCTTCTTGTACTTTTAAGCTGCTATTGGGTCTTGCCTAATTGATTTAGCAGATTTATAAGTTTAGTAGCTAACCTCTCCGTTTGCCCTTCCTCAGCAGTTGTGAGGTAACTAAGTCAGGACTGAACTCCGGCCTGCTGGTTGATTGGCTGGAGCATCTCGACCCTGAAGTTACTTCAGTGTGCCCAGACCTGCAGCAGAAGCTGCTTTTTGCCCTCAACAAGGTAAAATCAAATTTGTACAGAAACTTTCCTACTTTTGGTCAAATGACAGAATAATATGCTGCATTAATGATCCATTTTTTTGTGCGTTTTAGGCACGAGGGACCCCTGCTTACAGACCTTATCTTTTGGCCTTGCTTACTCACCAGTCCAACTGGTCCACCCTGCTGCAGTGCATCAGCGCTCTTCTCTGCAAGCACAGAGACTACAAGTACAATTCATCTGCAATATCCTTTGTGACATACATAATATATAATAAATTACAAATGACTAAAATAATTAAATCTTTTTATTTTTGTTAGACTGGATCCGTCATCAGCCCTAGACTTCCTCTGGGCATGCAGTCATATTCCACGCATCTGGCAAGGACGTGACCAGAAGATTCCTCATGTAACTTTAAACTGTTGCATTCACACTTTCCTGATGACTTCGTGTTGTTTCTGTTGAAAACAAGGTGATTCATTTTGATCTGCTGAGGCTGATGACTTGTATTTGGTTCTGCAGAAGAAAACAGAAAAGTTCGTACTGCGACTGAGCTCCGAGGAGCTCATCAGCCTGGTGGACCTGATCTTGTCGGAATCAAAGCTCAGTAGCGTCAACTCACCCAGCGATGGTAGAAGCGGCCTGGACCAGGCTTCCTGTTCCCTTATCCAATCCAGACTTCCTCTCCTTCACTCCTACTGTGATGGGTCCCTCGAAAACATCAAGAAAGTATCCGAATACCTCATTAACTGCACAAAGAAGTGGGATGACAGGTAAGGTTTAATTTCACACCTGTAGTTTTTTTTTTTTTTTTGCTTTGGTTTGAATCAGTTAATAAGTTTAACTTGTAACTTTTTCCAGTGGTTCAGTTTGTTTTCACTCAAAGAAAACTTTAAGCAGACCTAAATTTGTCACTAAAAGCAAAGTGTGAACGTTCAGTCTGTTTATTGGTCAGATGTGTCCAGGGTGAGAGAACCAAGTGTAAACACAGAAAGCAGATTCTGTCTTCCAAGCCAGTGTAAAACAAAGAAGTTAATTTTATTGTATTATTTCAGGCAAAATTGTCTGAGAAGACATTTTGAAAGTTGAATAGGGCTTTATGCTTCAAGGGAAAAAAATGCAGAGCCATTGTTCATTAGTTTGTTTTGTAATTCATTCTGAATGCAGCGCAAACCCGGCCACAGGAAGGCGTTTTGCTCAAACTTGCTGCGCAGATCTGGGAGCTGAGTCAGATCCGTGTTGGTTCATGCTCGCTCTCACTCTCACTCCTGGTGAGAACCAAAGTTGGTTTTAAACTGATGTGATACCTTGGGTGTAAAAAACACCTTAAGAGTTAAAGTGTGTGCGTATTTAAAGAGATTTAAAGAAGAATCCTTGAAATACCAACTGTTAACTAATAATTAAACACAAAAGTCAATGGATGTCAAAACTAAACAGAAAAATTTATCACTTAAGAACATTTACTGAATAATTTTACATTCATAAAAAATGTTTATGATGGGTAATATGGGGGTGCTGTGGTGGCGCATAAGCAAAGCACGACCCACGTATTGAGGCCTTACTCCTCATGGCAATGGTCGCAGGTTCGATTCCCGGCCTAGTGACATTTGCCACATGTCTTCCCCTTTTCTCATTACAAAAAAACCTTAAAAAAAAAAAAGAATAATATAGCTTAAAGAGGCAGAACTTTAAGGTAATTCCTCAAAGTTTTGGTAAATGTTGACATAATAGCATCATGATGCTAATTTGCTGTTCATCAGCATCCAAACTGTTCTCTGTTGGACTGAGATCTGGTGCCTGTAGAGGCCATCAGAGTGCTGTGAACTCCTCATCATGTTCAAGAAATCAGTTTGAAATGATTTGAGCTTTGTGACACGGTGCATTATCCTGCTGGATGAAGTCATCAGCAGAGGGAACAGTATGGTCTGTGGTGTTGAGGAGCCCATAGTGTGCCAAGAAAATATCCCCAACACCATTACACCACCCAGGCTGGACCACTGATACAGGACTGGGCGAATCAATGCTTTTGCTTCAAGTTCTTATTTTACAAGTTTAATGTTGCACCTGAAACCGATATTCAGCAGACGAGGAAGTGTTTTCAATCGGTAGTTGTCCGATTTTTCTGAACTGGACTGGACATTTTGTCTCTTTCAGACCAATTTCTGTAAATCTGAGAGATGTTTGCGTATGAAAGTACCAGTAGAATAGAGGTTCTACAACACACACAGCAGCCTGTGTGTATCAACAGCCATACCATCCTGGTAACCATGTACGCATGGGGAGAACATGCAAAGAACATGCAGACTTAATGCAGGGTGGGATTTAAATCAAAAACAGTTCTGGCAACTGCACCACCATGCAGCCTGAAATTTGACTAATTTGTTTCATAAAGGCAAAATAGTGCAGCGGTAATTAGTGTTTATTCTAGTGCTCAATCATTTCCTCAAAATATCTTCAAATAATGTGAAATGTTTTATTTTCTTATGTTGCACTGATAGACTTGAGCTAAATTGCACCAGATTTTCCTTCTCCGCACAGAGGAACTTTTTAGACTCCCCCTGTCACCCACAATGCTTTGGACCAGGGAGAACTCGATAATTAGGTCTATTGGTGTGAAATTAAAACCAGCAGAAGTCGTCTGTAGTGTGATCTCTTTAAAAGCTCAGTGTATTATAATGAAGGCAAGAGGATTAAGGCTGAAGCTCTAAACTTGCCTGTGTTGTGAATTCCTGCTCTGACTTAGCTGTCAGAGATCAGGGTGCAACTCTTTGTGGAGGCAAACCCTTCTTTCATGAACATGTCTCTGCTTATTAAACCACTTTAATGAGGAAACTTTGGCCAAGGTCAGGCAAAATTAGCTTCAGAATTACAGTATTTTAAGTAGCACTAAGCTTCCTGGTAAAATACTTGCAAGTGGGAACATGGCAGCATAAAACACACTGAAAGTAAAGCGGTTTCAGCCTTGTGTTGGCTAAACATTTGAGGCTATGTAAAGCATTCTTATTCGGGGAGCTTTCTGTCAGATAAGCTGGTGTTTATTCCAATTACTCCCAAACTGGTAACAACCAGCAAACTCTTTGCTCCTGTTCAAGGTCGCTGTGATTTGCTTTAAAGCATGGCTGTAATAAACTCCTCATTTAGCAGAGACTGCATCATACGAGTGTGACAAGGGCCTTATCCAGTAAGAGGATTTGGTGGAACTGCAGTGACTTAAATGCAAATACTTTTGAATTACATTATGTTATTTATTCTCGTTGCGTGAATTGATGTTGCTAGTCGACCGAAACAAAAAGGAGGTTTTGTAGTGCTTCCTGATCTCTGGAAAATCAGATCTGATTATTGTTCATTTTAAAAAGATAAAGCTGAGTAAAACTTTAGGAAAAATGACTGTTTTAATTGTTTGGAGGATGTTCACATCCTTTAACGCATCTTCATTGCATTTTGCGACTAGAGTTAGATGTTAACTAGCTGCTAATATATCCTAGCTAGATACCAGTTTTTGCATCTATCATGTGTACGGCTGGACAATGTTTATTTTTTGCCACTGGTTCACTTCAGTTACCAGCCCATATATGAGCCAATGGGATCCCCCAGTTATCTCCTATATTCACAGTTTTTTCAGTCTTACATTTAATTCAAGCTGGCCTTAAAAAGTTCTTTAAAAGTCTTAAATTTGACTTGCTAAAGTCTCCAGTTGCCCTGATTCTGAGGTGTCAGTACATCAGCAGCATTAATCCCATTTGGGTTATTGTAGCTTTGCTGTTGATACTCTGGCAGACTCAGTTTCTTGTAATGGAACCACAACAAAGTTGCTTGTTTCGTGTTGATTTATTTGTCTTCTAAATGTAGTGGACAGATCTCTATTTGAATTTTTTTTTTCATCAGTGCAATGAGTAAGTGGTGCCAGAACCTGCTGCTGCAAATCTATCTCCACTTCCCTGAGGTCATCCAGCATGTGACCCTGCCTGGAGACACGTTCAGCAGCGGCGGGGCTGCAGACGGTAGCAGCTGCAAGGTAAAAATGTCCCTCCTGCTTCATGTGCTACAGATTCAACAGTTTCTTGAGCAATTTTGTGCTAGGTTTGTTCTGCTAAGTATAAAAGACTCCTTATGTACTGCATTAATATTAACACAAATGTGTTGATGTACTCATAGAAACTGGTTCTCACACAAAGACCTACACAACAATTGGAATTAGTGTAGTTGACATCAAGTACTTTAAGAACCCTTCAGTTTTTACTTTATTTGAGATTACAACCTTAATCATGGATCTATCAATGCAATTTATTGCCTGTGATTAATATCTGCTGAAGTTAACAGTTAATGTAACGGAAAGTTCACTCAAATAAGTTTTGTGTTGTAATCAGTGGAAGACTACAACACAAACTCAACAGATCAGGCCTTACAGAAAATCAGAAATCTCAATCAACCTGTAAAAACCTGATTGGTGCATTTCTAGTTTTTCTTGTTTGCTAAATATTTTCAATAATGAATTAAATCAATTTTTAACTTCTGTACTATGCCATAAATACTTTGTGATTTTCTGTTTCTCAGCTGGATGTCCTGGTTCATCGCCTTGTGACGCTGCTTGCTGATGTCGGCGACTCCAAGTCTGCTGAGGGTCGTGTCTCTGATGCCAACCTTGCCTGTAGGAAGCTGGCTGTGTCGCATCCTGTTCTTTTACTCAGGTAGGTTACAATAAAACATTTTTAAATCTTTTAGATTTTCTACTTTTTTAAAGGACAGTTTGAAATGGTTACTGGTCCCATCTGCTCCGTTTGTCCCACAGACACCTCCCCATGATTGCAGGACTCCTACATGGTCGCATTCACCTGAACATGCTGGAGTTCCGTCAGCAAAACCACATGATGTTCTTTAGCAACGTTCTTGCCATCTTGGAACTCCTGCAACCACTTGTTTTTCACAGTGACCACCAGAGGGCGCTTCAAGACTGCCTACTGTCATTTATGAAAGTCCTTCAGGTGCTCAAATCATTTATTTTCCCTTTAAGGGGATTCCAAAATTAAGGCAAACAAAACTTATTTTACTGAATGAAATGTCTTAAATTTTTTTTTATGTCATGTTTTTTTTTTTTTTTTGTAGAACTTTCAGAGGAGTCGTTTTCCGCTGATCTTCATTAATAAGTTTCTGCAGTTTACACAGAAGTACATAACACACGACGCTGCAGCTGCCATTCCTTATTTACAGAAACACTCTGACATTTTGCAGTAAGTCCGAAGTGCCTCTTATAAGACGATGGTTTCAAACACTGCTGGAGATCTTAAGGAAAATTTATTTTTCTTCCTTTTTTTAAGGAGTCTGTGTGCAGAAAATCCAGATCTGGTTCAGCTAAAATCTCTACTCGCTGGACTCACTTTGCCAGTGAAAAGCTCCTCTGCAGACGTCACAACAGAAGAGAAAGATGGTGAGCACCTTTGTGTCCAATTAGGTTACTTTTTAAAGAGTAAAACATTTACTAATTTTTAAGCATTGGATACATTTCCAGCTCAATTTTTTTTGCTTCTCATTCCCGACTGATTTTTCTGCTTACATTGCAGATGACTTGTCTGCCGGCTCTTTGCCCCTGGTCAACATATCTGCTCCGTTTACACTGAGCGCTGCAGATATGACCATGTACTTGAAGAAGATGTCAAAGGGAGAAGCAGTGGAGGGTGAGAACCATACTGCTGCGGCGGTTTCACCCGAACATGAACCGTTTTCATCTGTAGTGACTAATCGAGTGAATATTACCATCTGCTGCAGATGTGCTAGAAGTGTTGACAGAGGTGGATGAGAAGTCGAGGAGGAGTCCAGAAATCATACAGTACTTCACCGTGAGTCACAAGGAAAAAGTCAACTCTGATCCGTGTCGCTGTGTGTAACGCGTCAATCACAGCTTTGTGTGGCTGTTTGCAGAACGACCTGCAGAGACTGATGACATCGTCTGAGGAGTTGAGTCGGAACATGGCCTTCAGTCTGGCCCTGCGCTGCATTCAGAATAATCCCAGGTGAGTTGGAAACATATCTGTTTTGCATTGAGTAAGCTTAAGAGTTAGTGCTGGGTTTTTTTTAGGTTTACTTTGAATAAATATAGTTTTTCTTTCTTTCCTGTAGCTTGGCGACAGACTTCCTACCAACTTTCATGTACTGCATAGGGAGTGGTAACTTTGATGTGGTGCAGACTTCTCTAAGGAATCTTCCAGAATACGTACTAGTCTGTCAAGGTAACGAGCTAAAGTTTGTAGGAGGTGGTTTAGAAGTTTAAAAACCCGTCCAGCCCATCTTTGAAGAAAATAGTGAAACTTCTATCACTGCAATGAACTGTTGTCTGTTGTCTTTGCAGAACATGCTGATATTTTGCTCCACAAGGCCTTTTTGGTTGGTATCTATGGGCAAATTGACACCAGCTCAGTCATCTCGGAGTCCATGAAGGTGCTTCATATGGAATCAACAACTTAACTGCGACTTTCAGTCTGTCTAAAAATAGCGTCAGTCTATCTCACATTAAAGATTCTCCCCTAAATCATTTAAGTTCTGAATAAATTGTTGACCTTTTGTGGTTTGCTGTAAAAACAGTGAAAACAATTGAAGTGTTAGATGTAAGCCACTCCACTTTCATTTTATATTGCATATTTTAGGCAATATAATAAATTTGATTTGAGTATTAATGATATATAGTAAGTATAATTCAGTCCTGTTATCTTACACTCCATTGAAAATCTGCTACAACTCAATTTAGAATTGAATGTGAAAAGGTAAATAAAACATAATCCAGTTAGAGGAACTTTTTGCCATTTGTGAAGTTAAGTTGAATCAGAAACATTATTACTTTACTTCCTCTCTTCATCACACCACTTTTGCTAACTTTGTTTTGGCTTCATATTTTTAATAGGTGGAAAATACTGCACAGTAAGTTTAGATTACCACTGGGTAACTGAGCAATGTGACTTTTTATGTTTTTATTATTTTAAATGTGGAATTTATTAAAAGATTATTCTGAATGTGTCACAAAAAAGCTTTTATTAATTGACACATTCCTTCTACTAATCGGCACGTTTTCAAACATGTCTGATATCCATAAAACTCAGAGGCCAAAATAGAAAGTGTTACCTTTCAAAACGATTTGGTAAATTAATCTGAACTTCTATATGTGAGCCGCTTTGATGTGAATTAAAACATTCTTGAAATACCGATCTTTAATTTTTCTTATTTCAACAATCTAAAAGTGAAAGGTGTTACATTTCAGAAGATAATTTTTGCTCTGTGAAAACTCAGACTTCTATTTTACTATTGAAACAAGAACCCATTAATTGTCCTGGATAATTCATCACCTCAAATTTGACAATTAAATGACTAAAGATTTAGTTTTATTCTGATCCTGATAAAAAAACAAAACTGAAGACGGCTGTCGGTTTCAGAGACCAGCTTTTCAGCTGGAGTTGACAAATTAAGGGTAAATGCTCGTGGTGTAACGGAAACCACTTTGCCATGAAAGTATGGGCTGTTTTTTCTAAGTCTGAGTTAAAAAAAAAAAGCTTCATAACAAAGTCAGAAGAAACAGTTAACTGTCTGCTGTAAGCATGCGGGTGAACACAGAAAGTGGATCTCACTCCATTGACGGTTAATTAACCATGGCGATAACTGGTGACAATCACACAGACCAAAATGGTCTTTGGAAAGTGTAGCGTTTCAGAGCGCTGTGATCCCGGTGTGGTATGTAGCAGGACACGGAGACGAAGGCCAAGCTAAAAAAGATGTTGACGTTCCCAAACCGGTGGGTCAGTGCATTTTGTCAGAAAATTATTGCGGAAAAATACATCAGATGATTGAAACGAGGATTCCATCGTAGCATTTTCTGTTAAAAATGCAGCTGTGAACACATTTAAATGATGGGAAAAATCTCCCTCTAATTAAAATGCATCTTCAGATCCTTTCCTGTATATAAAACCCAATCATGTCCTTCACAGCCGTATCTGCTCATCTCTCACCGCTTCTTTTGTTTCATGTGTTAATTGCACCTGCATGGTGTCCAGTGACCAGCCAAAAAGCTCTGTTTATGGTTATCAATCAACCAACTTACACAAGTCGTAGCAGCTTGGGGCCTTGGTGGGGCGCCAGCATCCCATTGGCTGGACATCAGTGAGGCGGAACAGGGATGAGTGACAGTTAACAAGGAAGTGGAAGGGGGGTAACGGGGGTGCCCAGACTACTGACAAGCTAACAACCTCTACCTTTATTTATCTTAATAGGGCGGATGCCCTCAAATGCATCTGTTTATTTGTCTATGTTGAAGATATTCATTGGCAAGCGTACGTGCTTCACGTATCAAGTTGAATTTATGAAGTAAAAAGAAACGACAAAATGTGAAAATTTAAAAGGCTCAAAAAATTTAAGTTTCAAATTATTTCAAACGTGAAATTTAGAGCAATTGAAAGGCAGAGAGTTTTAAACTGGAAGTTGGTTATAGCAGTAAACATCTGTTTTTGGTTCTTTGTCGAGGTCTTCTCTGTTTTAACAAACTAAAAGTTTAAAGCTGTTGGGGCACATTAAGTATCTCATTTTTCTTAAAACTGAAGTTACTTTGCTGAGTTTACTTGAAGTGTGAAAATGGACAGTGAGTGAGCAGAAAGCAGGAATGCGACCAGCAGAGGCTTCTCTGCGTCTCCAGAAGGGGCCCTGATGTGCCGCTACCTGCCCATGCACATCTGTCCGCTCTCCGTCTTCCTCTCAATGGCACCCTCGCCTTAGATCATCTCCTCTTCCTCCACGCTTGAGTTGCACTTGGATCGGATGGAGAGAAAAAAAATGCAGACCAACTCTCGCCTCTCTTCTCTCTGGCACTTTGATGTTTCAAGTGTGATTGCCCTTGGATTGTGGCTGCTTTCCCTTGAAGGTTTTGACATGAAAAGCAGGCTTGGCTCTCTGGTTTATCTCATGGCCAGTGATCCAGGACTAAAACAATCAACCTGCTCACTCTGGGATACTATTACCAGGGAGAGTGAGGCACCAGCCATAGGGGCTTCCTCAGCCATGAAATACATGTTTTGTCCAACTTACAAACACATTTGAGGTGTGTTGATTGAATTATACCAATTCATGGCCCAACTAATAGATTTTGGGTTTTTTTGTTCATGCATTTGATACAAATGTCGATTCAAGCAACTAGAGTGCAATGTAGATGTGTTTGCACAGAGTTGGACAAAAACGATCCAATATTTGTAATGGATTAAAAAGAAATGAGAGCAGTGATTGCAGTTGAGATTGACCCAATCTGATAAGTATAATGTGACACATCATTAACAGTAGAGGCATAAGTGACAACCCTCAAGCCTCACTTATACTTTCATTAAATATTGAGTATGTGCTCATTGCTGCTCCAGCCTGAAAATTACACCACACAGATAAATTCCCATGACAGCAGCTCTGACGATAATCATCCATCTTTGTATGACATTTGGCAGAACGCTTCTTTTATGAGATGAAGGACCATAGTAGTAGATGAGAAAGAATAATAATCTGCATTGTTCGTGATCACTATTATATCAGATCTTATCATACTGAGGGCAGATAGTTAATCCACTTCAGCCATGCCTGTCAGTAGGGGGGGGGGGAATATAGACCACATAATTTAATTAAAAATTAATTTTCGCCTTCACATTGAAGTAGATTTTTGCATTAGACTATGAATTTTAAAATAACTTTTAAATGTGGATATTTCGATCTTTAATCCAAGATCAGTAAAGTGTTGTAAACCTGTTGACCTTTGTCAACTATAGTGTTTTTGAATTCAATGGCAACATGTTATTGCACATTAAATACACACCCTGACTTTACAAACCTTTAAATGATCTGTTTTGTTTTAGTTCCTTTTTGCAGTTCAGGAAATGGAACTTATACCTGACGGCTGTTGTCAGTGAAATGGTTTGAGATTTTTCTTTTCCTCTCTGGTTGGAAATAAACAGTAAACAAAAAAACTATCAGAAGTTTGGGTTGTTTTTAACAGTCATTGATTTATTCTGTATGGGGGGGAAACCAAAGTGAATGAATGTCACAATCTTTGATTTGTCATGCTGTTGAAACAAGTTTTGACAGCGTTTCTGCATGTGTTAATTACCACGTTGACATCAGCTCACAATGGTAATATGACAATAATCTGCTATGTTTTTATTGTCTCAGGGTAATGTAAGATTTTAAAGTGTTACACAACCGTTCTTTTGTAGGCCCAAGATGTAGAAGCTACTTAAAATACTTAAAAGAAAAATAGGAAAAGCCCAATTTATTTGACTCTTGGCTTTGCTATCTGTTTCAATTTTGCTGTCCCCTTCTATCTGTAATGCATATTTTTTGTATCAGAACCATCCAAGACTCATGTGACATGAAAATCAAATCAAAAAGCGATACCATATTGACCAATATCTGACTTTAAAATCCAAACCTTTACACATTGAGACTTCAGGTGGACAATTTTCCTAGTTTAAGCTTTATGAAATGTTTAAACCAGCCTATTTTAAGTTTGTGGCAAGTGATCTGGATCACATTTGGGTTTGGCCGATCCCCAAGACAGTGCAGTCCGCAGGTCATAATCTGGAAGTGACTTCATGATTTTCATTCAGCAGCTGATCCAGAGAGTAGAAATACCAACAGGCATTGAAAAGGCATTAGCAGCAAACAATCTTATCTTGATGCATCATTAAGTTATCCACCAGAACGACTTCTGATCAGCTACTACCAGAACCAATCCCTCTAGTTTTTGTCAATTTTGGCCCCAATTATCCAAATCAATGGACATTAAAGGATTATGATCTGAGGTGTATTTAATTTTAAACCAGATGTCCCTAAGTCACCAATAACCAAAACAGGGACACTTATTTCATAAATCTATAACATCTCAAATTAGTCCAGACTTAAGTATACCAAGCAAATGCCAAAAAGAAACCAACCTCTCAGCTCCACCCAGCCTCAGCTTTTAGTTTCAACTAAAGATTTGAAGAAACACAAACTGCTCTGCAGCTTATTTCCTCCACTGAGGCATCAGTTTGGTGTTTGAACAGGTGCAGATGAAAGGGCCACAGGGGTGATGGAGTTTCAAGCCTTTTTTGCTACCTACAGAGGACCGACCGTCCTGTGACTCACCTGAGCTCTGGCCAGCTGCCTGTCTGATCAAAGCCACCTTAAGTTGCCTGTTTTATTGGTGACAACACCGACAGCTGGATGTTTCCCCCATCATCTGAACAGTCAGCGAGGTGTGTTGTTGGCTGATTTGTGTCTCTGGATTAATTGACACACCTGGGTTTAATTCACACAGACAGAGCTCATCGTCTCATCAGAGATCCGTCAGCGCTAAGCTGCAGCTGTCTCGCTCAGAGATGAAAAAAGTGTTAATAATCTTCCTGTCCTGACTGTTAATGTGCCGAGGTGTAGACATGGAAACATTCTTCATGTGTTAGGCAACACTTTATTACAAATAAAAAAAAGTTGTGTATGACAGTTGGATGATGATCAAAACTCAGTTTTGTTTCTCTCACAGATTTTGATCAATTTCAGAACTTTTCAAAAAACGCTAATGCACTATATTTAATAGAAAAATGTTCAATGCAGATGAGCAAAACCAATTAATTTAATCATAATTATGTTAGCTATCAAACCAGTAAAAAGAAAAAAAATCTTGTCAAATCTGAGAAAAATTGCTAAAGGGATTTCCACACCAGTTCTGCCAGACTTAACAAGCAGGTAACTCAAGCAGGTAAAAAACATTTTTGTAAACAAGCTGTAATGCTTACAACGGTATCATAGCATTTAATTCTCTTGAGATAACATCACGATAAGAACAGAGACAAGGAAAACTTATCTTCCACTCTTCATGCTATTTTGCAGCTATACAGTGGCACAGCTGTTTGTACTGAAAGTGCAACAGGAAACTTCACGGTCCTTCTACATGCAGTTTGCTTGATTGCATGTCTGATAGGTCGACTGGTCATTCTACGCATGTGGTTGTGCTTTCTCTGTGTTGCTCTTTGATAGAAGAGCGGTGCAGGATGTACCCTGCCTCTCACCCAATGATCTCTTGAGATTGACACCAGCGACTGGGAAAGATTATTTAGATAATCAAAATTCATTCTTTACATGGAGTAATGTTGCATGCTTCAATGAATTTTAACGGCTTGGGCGTGTCTTCTATAGACAATCATGTTTTATTTTAAGACATCAAATCTCAGGAAACATTGATTATATGCACTTAATGTAACATTTTGATATGGTGATATGATGTGGCTTTTTGCCCAGAGTGGTGCTGTCAAGGGGAGACATAATTCTATCGGTTTTACCCCATACAAACTAGAAGTTGCTTATTCAGTGAATCCACTGAATGGAAAATAATAACAATGTCCCTGCAGATATTTCTGTTTTCTATGGAGCCTGGGTGGCATTTTTGAATTTAACCATGAAATTCAAAATCTTGCTTTTTTAAGAATAAATTCTATTCCATAGATTTTAGACCTATTAACCTTCATTCTAAATGTGAAAATAATTTCTCCTACATATTTAATGTTCTTAATATAATTTTTTTTTCTAGTTCTTAATATTTATGACATGTTGCATGTTGAAGAAGCTGATTTTTGCTGTGGGAGTGAGTGTGTGTTTATTTTCGTGTGGGAAAGCGGAAAAAGGGGGCTTGCCCAAAACCCAGTGTGTGCAAGAAGCGCCACTGTGTATGCATGATAAAGCTACGTGGTACCAAATGTTTTAGTAATTTCAAAAAAATAAATTAATTAATTAAATCGGACATTTTTGAGAAAATCACCTGAATTGACACAAATATAGTACTCAATGTTGGAAAGGTTACAAATATGCAGATGCATGAAGATGAAAAGGTTCAGGACAAATAGAATACTGGCAAAGATTTAAAACAGCTGACAAACTCAGAGGTTTGTTAACCGGTGTGTTTGTTTTGGGACCTGTTTTTCAGGGTCTGCTACTCTTCTGTTTGCCTTTCATTCCACAGAACGGAGCAACGGTTTTCAAGACTTCTCTGTTGCAGCGGTTTGTTTTTATGGTTCTTGACACGGTTTAAGCTGGTCAGGTGATGGCTCGGGTAGCTTCTTGGTTGATCACGGTGCCTTTGGTCTTACTCACTGACACTTCAGAAGTCAAAGATGTTTCAACTTGTCCCAGAAGAAGTCTGAGAATGAGGATCATACGCTATATGTCAGAAAAAGATTGTAGGATTTATGTTGTTGGAAAAGCTACAACAAATAAAGCAAGTATGGATGGTGTGACGGTATTTAAGAGGTAAAATAAAATCCATTCCCATAAACTAAGCCCTGTGTGTTTGGTTTAATGTGACCAGGTAGGAGGGGGAAGCCAAGGTGAGACCACCTCCTACTCAAGCTCTACCTTCACTTTTTAAGCAACACCTTCTACCTGCACTGAGTGCCACAGCCACATGTAGCAGCAGCAGCGCCTGTAGCAAAGTGGATACATTGTTGAAGTTATACTTTTACCGTGGATGCTGGGATGCATGTCGCCATTCAAACAGCATCCCACTAGAAGTCACCTTGGCCCTTATCTGAGGAACATCATCAAAAATTGGACTCTTAATCAAGAGGACATGTTCAGCCCCAGTCAAATGGTGTCCACACTCTTCCCTGCAGTTTTTCATTCTCCTGCAGCTCACTTTTTCCCTGCGTTCCCAGCCAGACTGAGCACTCCACCTCAGTTCCTGATTCCTGGGCCCTTTTTTAGCTACGAATCCCTGAGGAATTATCTTCAGCCAGAGGCTTGCAAAGAATCTTTGCTGCTGGCCACACAGGCGGTTGGGATAGGACCACTAGCAGAAAGCGAAGGTGAGTTCTAACCTCAGTTAATTTGGCCAAAAATAATTCTCTTTCTGTGGTTTTGGACTTACTGAGATAGAGCGCAGCCCGAACTGGTACCCACAGCTTTTGAGACAGTCTGTGAGAATGAGTGTAAATGTTTACAAAAGACGGTCTAACAGCTCGTAACTAACAATCAATTATCAAGCAGTGTTAATGTGAGTCTAGTGATTGCCGCACTAATTATCCAATCTAGGGCCATTAGTTCCCCGTCACCCGTTGGCAGTTGTCTAATTGGTTCTTGTCCCATACTTTCCAGATGAACAGAGGCCAGTGAAGCAACGGCGTGCACGAGCCAACTACAGCAGCTGGCAGCTGGAGGAGCTGGAGAAGGCTTTCAAAACAACACACTACCCAGATGTCTTTATGAGGGAGGCCCTGGCCCTCAGACTGGATCTGATCGAGGCCAGAGTTCAGGTAAGTGGTGCTCTGAATGTCTGCTGGAACTGTTTCACGATCATATAAGTGGTGAACATTTGAGAGTCAGGCTGCACATGAAGCTTTTTTATTCCTGCTTTTTCTATTCTGTCAAAACCATTCAGAATGAGGGATATTATTGCCTTATTCAATCACTTTGTTTTAGATTTTATTTATTTGCTTTTTAAGAATCTGAACTTTTAAAAATGTGTGCCTCCTGCGTGACAAAATAAAGTTTTACACATTACTAGCAGGGACGATACACAATTCAAAATAGCCAAATTTTCCAAGCTTAGCACTATGTTTAACTTTATTCATTCTGCACCTTCATTTTGGACAATTAAATGCTTATTTTTCTCTTGAAATAAAGTCTTGGTAACACGAGGTAAGGCAAAAATCAAAAAAGTAAAAAGTGTTTAAATAAGATGAATAGAATCTGATAATTTTTCACTGTTGTCTTGAATAGCATCGGACATTTTTAGTCTTTAAATACAACTTCCATATTTATTTTCACTTTATACACATTACTGCATATTTAAAAAGACAATTACCAGACTTTTAGAATAATAGAATTTCAGATTTTCTTTTTCAAAAAATCAACTTTAAAGGTTATGCATTTTAAAAAATTGTGAAATTTAATACTTCAGTGTCTTGTCAATAAATTTCAAGTTCTTTAAAAAAAATCTACATTTTCTCACATTTCATGTCTGCTAATGTATTTTCTTTCATTTGCGTAAAGGTTTGGTTTCAAAACCGTCGAGCCAAGATGAGGCGGCAGTTAAAAATCCAAAGCCAGCTCGCTCGGCCTCTCATGAAAGGAGACGATGGCATAAGTGAGCAGAGGAGCCCAGATTTCACACAGACAGAAAGTTGCAACAGTGAGCCTTGGGAGAGACAACAGGAAGAAGAGATCTACCCATGGACAAAAGCGTCGGCTTCTGTGTCAAGTGTACGGAAGCAGCCCGTGACCCTGAGGTTGGGGAAGTGGGAGAGGCCGGAGGGACACAGCTCAGAGGAGCTGCGCTCCTGCAGCATTGCTAATCTGCGGGCCAAAGCCAGAGAGCATGAAGCTGAGATCCATAACACTGTAAACATGTCAGGCAGTGACTTACAGGCACAAACGCAGGAAACCGATGTCATTCCCAGTGACTAACAATGTTCCTTCTTCCTGTTTATACAGAAAAACTCTGGACATCATCAGTGTACTGAACTGTTTGAACTTCTTGGCAAACATGTCGTCACTTTGCCTTAAATAACAGACCATTGACTAAATAAATTATATTAAATGTATAATTTCTACGAAATCATGACTTATCAGATATTTTACCATATGAAATGTTGTTTAAAATGGATTTATTTTTTCCTCTTAATTCATGTAAAAAAAAATCTTATTATTAATCTTTATTAACTTTGTGAATAAAATTGTACTAAAAATAACTTTTAACGTTTAAAATAAGTATATTTTTGCTCAAAAAGATTTGAATGTATCCATATTTTTTTTCTTCTTAAAATTCTTCTTTTGACATTCATTCTCTAAAAACACATTGAATGATACTGGATAAAATATAAATTTTAACTCCCTATAATTAGTCTCCAGATACGATAGTTTTTAATTATTTTGCATTTTACATCTAACTCCATTAAAAATGCAAAGCAACCCAGATTTGTGTAGTTTTAATTCTTACATTTAGTGTGGAGGTTCCTGCATATGCATGCTTGTGATGAAGAAATAATATGACAATAATACTCACAAAGGTATTATGTACTAAAAGAAGTAGAACAATTAAAATTCTTTGATTCTTTTCTTTGTATTTGGTACATTTATTAAGAACTAAATACAATTTTGAGCTTTTGTGTTATTCTCCCACAGAAAAAATGTTAAATGGACCTGAAGTCAATCAAACAAATTTAAAAAGAGTGCAAATTGTTGCACAGATTTTGTTCAGTTTTAACGCTGAACAAAATCAGTGTTAAAATTGAAGTGTTAGACTGAAAGGAACCACTAAAAAGTTTGTGTGACTCACCAAAACCAAAACTCACAACTAAATTTGAGTTGTGTTAACTTGTTATTTTGTTTTTTTATTAACTTGTGGAGGACAAAAAACTCACAATAGTTATAAAAAAAATCTGCAATTACTTAACAATCTTTTTTTTTAATTAACATTTGAAAATAAATATATATGACATGCAACAGAAATCTTTTGTTAGTGGTGGCGTGTGTTTGCGTGTGCTTGTGTGTGTGTTTGTGGAGAGAGTGTTCAGCGGGCACCATAGGTAAACATTGGGGGCACAAACAATAAACCAACCCCCACTACACCCGCCGGCCTTTCGTCATGGCACCACTGATTCTTTCAGTTTGTATTTTCAGTGTAACATATCACAATTGCATCTGTTGAATGAGGTTAGAAATTCTCCACTTTATTTAACATCTGGTCATTTTATTTGCACTCTTGTCTCTGAATGCAGTTTTCAGCACATCTTAAATGTGATTGATGGTATGTTAATAGAACGCTCCACTGTGCTGAAGCTCTATCAGATAACAATGACAAATGACAAATGCTAACATCAGGGCAATGCAAAAATGGGATACAGTCAAGTAATTTCTAAATGAGTTTACTAATGACATCCCTGACCTCTGAGGTTACAGCCAGGATGTCTGCATGTAAGAACACAGTCCTGTCAGGAAAAGGCGGAAATAGCTAAAAAATGAAATCATGAATCCTGGTCCTATTGAACAGACAAATTCCACAGACAACTCTTGACTATTCCAGGAGCTGTTAAGCAATTAGGTTCTTATTCTTGTCTTTATTGTTAATTCCACACTTTTCAAAAACACCTGTAAAACTACAGAGGATAAGTTTGATTTTACCCTTAAGTAAATACAAACTTACATCCAATTTTTTTTTTGTCTTCAGAATCACAGATTGCATCTCAGAATTACATCAGTATTAAATTTTTTTTTTTTTAAAGTCATACTCTAGATAGGATAAAAGCATAAGCAAGAAAAAAAGGCACTTCTTTTGAAGATTTGCTTTGCTGATTCTAGTTTGAATCTTCTTTAAACAGTCATCTTTAGGAAAGTCCTCGAACAGTGCAGTGAGATACTGCCCCCTTCTGGGCATTAAGATGCTCCCACAAGCAGAAGAGATGGGGTTTAGATCAATCTGAAATATTTACATTCACTTAAAATAAATTTACAAAATCAAGTAGGTTGTATATTTCTTGGCAACGTAAAACTATTTGCTTTAGCAGCCATTGTCTAAATGTGGTACAATAGACAATAACTTATAGTGGTGACAGTTTTTGAGTGAATGAGGTCAGTCTGGGTTGCTCACATTTTATAGACTCAAATTAAGCTCTGGTCTCACACTAATTACATTCCCTGAGTCAGAGGTTTGAACTTTGTCTGACAAGATCAGTGGGTCAATTTTTTCTTTTCTAAATGGGTTAGGTCCAGCTTTTTTATTTCATGTTAATGTGGAATGAATCTGCCCCTATTCTAGCCATTTTCATATCCTCTATAATGCTTATATACCACACTTGTAATATAAGCATTATTATAACAGTTTTTCCTTATTTATGCAGTTTAGGATATGATAATAAATGAAGAGGTGCAAAAACAGCTGAATTAGTTGTAAAATGCTAACCTACTTGACAAGTACAATAATGGTGAATGTATAACTCCATGATCTCTATGCTAAAAAAAAAGAAAAATCTGTTTAATCTTCATGAAAATGAAGTGTTTTGCTCTGATAAGCAAACAAACAGATCAATTTATTGTACTTAACAAATTGATCTGAAGAATTAAAAGTTGTGAACTGATCTGATAGCAACTAATCTGAATTATCATTACCCATACAATATTTGGTCCCACAAATGTGAATTTTCTCATATTTGACCCAAATTATGTGAGTTTGGTTTAGCTCTTACTGTGAGTAGTTTGTGTCATTTGGCAATTATAAATTATGCAAGCAAAGAACATATGTGGAGTTCCACGATGTTCCATTCTTGGGGCTACTTTTACTGAATATCTATGCACAATCCCTATCACTAAATGTGTCCATAGTGAGAAAAAAAACTGCAAGGGAAGAGATCAGCACTTAGCAGATTTAATTATTATAAAAATTGCACAGCATGCAAGAAACATAGCTGCAGTTACAGAACCGGACTTGAATTTCAACATTCACGTAATAAGTAGACATGAAACCTTCTTAAAAAATACATCATGCCAAACATCAGAAAGAGCTCACATCACTCATTTAATTGCTCCACTATAACCTCCAAGTTTGTATTAACATACAGTTTAAAATGAATTACCCTAAAACCAAATACATTTCAGTGGTGCTTGTTGGATATGAAATATCTAATCAGGTCAGAGACATAAAACTGTTGTCTTCTCTAGAACAGAAATTAAAACATTATTGTTTACAATAGCTTTCCAATAGGCTAATTATTTTCATAAAAAATGAACACGTGGTTTACAAGATATATTTTACATTTTCCTTTTCATAAGATGCTTAAAGTTTTTGAATCATTTGCTGTACTTCTTGTTATTGATGTGTTTTTTGTTCCTTTACTTTCCTGTAAACTATACTGCTCAAAAAAATAAAGGGAACACTTTAAGTGTTAAACACCTGTTTAAGTGTTCCCTTTATTTTTTTGAGCAGTGTACATTACATTATTCTAAATATGAATACCTTGCCTTGTCTTGTCTCAGAAAACAAGACATCTTTCCAATAATAAGGCTGTAAGAAATTGTAACAACCCCTAAATGTTGAAAGTCCACTTCAATGAACTCCAGCTATGCTGTGAAAATGATATTAATAAATGTCTGCTCCGCTTTGTGTTGGTTTTAGGTTGAACAAAGTCAATTACATACATTAAAACATTCAGCAGTTAGGTGGAAAAGTACATAAATCATTAATAGAACGTTATTCCTTTCTTCTTTTTTTTTTTTTTTAGTCCACTTAAGGGCAAGTTTTAATCAGCTGCTGTGAATGACGGACTGCCATGCCTATGCCAATTAGTGTAATGAGCTGAGAAACCCACACCACTACCAGCAGAAACTCTTCCCGGAGAGTCAGCGGCTAGTCAGAGTAAAAACGAAGGAAACAGGACGCAGCTGCAGCGGCACAGTTCACGGTCAAACCCCCGAGCAGGGAAACTTTGTTTTTTTTTAAACTCCCCTTTCCTTTGCTTCCACCACAAACGCTCAAAGCTCCGCCGTTTTAGTCTGCTCTGCGTCTGAGGGAACCGCGTCGCTGGAAGCATGGCAGCTATCAAGGCGCTGGAGCAGTGGTGTAAAATTCAGTGTGATGGTTACAGAGATGTTGCCGTCACTAACATGACGACTTCATTCAGGAACGGACTGGCGTTTTGTGCTCTTATACACAAATACAGACCGGATCTCATGTAAGTAATTAAAATGTGTCAGATTGGATTATTTCTTTATTTTGTCTTGAACAAAGACGTTCTGCTACACTCAACAACTGAATGGTTTGTTGAGCTGTCCTGAAGATGAAACGTTTAAGAAAATATCTTTACTAGTTTTCTGTAATTCATTTGTTTATTTTTTTTTTCCCTCAGAGATTATGACTCACTAAAAAAGGAGGATGTGTTTGAGAACAATAGACTGGTAAGACGTGAAGTTGTTCAACATTTAGTTTACAAAATGAAGCAAATTTTAAACTGAAGCAAACCTGAAATGTGTTCCAAGACACACATTTTTATTCAACCCGGATGCATGACTGCACAGGCAGTAGTGGGCAATATTTGTTCTGTCCGTGGCATTTCTGTTGCTCGTTTAATAATTAGCTGTTGGTACATTTTTAATAGCACGGTCTACACTTTCACTTCAGATTTTCCTGCATTTATATTCTTAAGCTCATTTATTTGGATAACCTCTGGGTGATAAAAGCAGAAAGGTTGCTCATTTAGTCCTCTGCCATGGTAGCGGTTTCCTCTGAGAGTTGGGTCTCCTGCAGAGTACTACTCTTTGTATTACTTCCTTGTTGTCCTGGATGATCCTGGCAGTCAGCAAAAAACCTGATCTCAGGGGAATGGCTGTCCAGCCTATTCATTTTGAATGAAGCTTGCTGTCATCTGCTATTTGATCCACATCATGATGGATCTCTCTGTACTCTTCAGTGCCACAAGACAAACCAATTTGAGGTCAGGAGTAGAATGTTTGATTAGGCTAAGTTTTAAACTTCTGTTAATACCCCCCCACCCTGTGCTGAAACATGAGTGAAGTAATTTACACTCCTCTATATTTCATGAACAGTATCATGTTGCTTTTGGTGTTTTATTTATTTATTTATTTATTTATTTATTTTAATCTTGAGTCAAAAATTTGTCAGTTGCATGTGGTAAAAGTAGCTTTGTCTGCTTTAATTGTTACCAAAGCAGGTCCGTCTAGACTGATAATGAACAATGCTCTGGTACAATTCCCCACAAGCTGGCAGGAAGTTGCATTCATTATTCATCATCCTTTTTTGACCTTTCTGAACCTCAGTACTGAATGCTTCCACTCTATTTAAAGTCACTTTGTTATATGTTCAACTTACTAAAATAATTATTCATTGCTAGGATAAAGTCTTGCACCATCTGTTTTTGTGTTGTGTGGTAAGACTGGCTCTTACATTACATTTGCACCATTTTTTTTTTCTTAAGGCCTTTCAAGTTGCAGAAGAGAAGTTGGGCATTCCAGCTTTGTTAGATGCTGAAGACATGGTGGCTTTAAAGATCCCTGACAGGCTGAGCATTCTAACTTATGTGTCTCAGTACTACAACTACTTCAAAGGACGACCTTCTAGTGGGTGTCTTTTCCTTGGAAATTTTTGTTCCATAAAAAAATGTCAAACATTGGTCATATATACAATTTGTTGGAGTGTATCTTTCTCTTTAATAAAGTGTAACTTCTCCTTAGTTGGTGGAGTCAAAAGGCCAGCAGAGGGCTCCAAGGAAGAGCCATCAGAGAAGAAAAATCAACCAGTGGTCACCAAAATGTTGGAGTCTAAATCTGGCATGGAGAACTGTTTACCTTCCACTGTCACTGTTCGCAAATCACCAAAGGTGGATGGAACTGCTGTGGAGGTTAGTTTTGTTTCTTTTAATTAATTATCAAACAGTAGATTGTTTTTTTTTTTTTTCATTTGAGTTTTTTTCTTCTTTTCAGAGGGTGGTTTTGGCTGACAGTGTAAATAAGACTGGAACTCTTAACAGCAAATGTGTTGCATGCAAGAGTCACGTCCACCTGGTGCAGAGACACTTTGTAGAAGGAAAACTCTACCACAGAAGCTGTTTCAAGTAAGGGAAGTCTATTAACGGGAATGTTTTTTGTAATATATATTTTTTTCCATTTGTAATATAAATACTACATTTCCTTAGGTGCACTGAGTGCTCCTCCGTACTTCATACAGGAAGTTACAAACCTGGGAAGAATCCAGGCACATTTGTCTGTAACACCCATCAGAACAGTTCCAAAACCTATCTCTTGAATGCAACTGGATCATGTAATTCGGCTGTGCCACTAGACTGTGCTGTGAAGACTCTTTTGGCACCACCAACTGCATCCTCTGTGCTATCAGCCCCAATCAATGCTGTGCCAAAGTCATTAAGTCCTGCTCCGAATTCCCAATCTTGGACAGCCTCAGCCCAGAAGACTCAGGCAGCCAGGCAGAGGTTTTTCCAAACTGTGCCGCATGTTGCAGGATCTTCAACTGGAAATGGGAAGCCCATCATGTCCTCGGGAGATCCAAAGGTCCCTCTGAGTTCTGGTGATGGAAACAAGGGTAGGCAGATGATCGGAAAGAAACTAGGTGGGGAAAACTGCAACAATAACAACAAGAACCTGTTCACTATCAGATCTGCAGAAAGTCGGCAAGTATCACTACAACAGAGTCTGTTTCTATGAATATGGACTTTATTTGATTGTGAGGACTTTTTCCTTTGTAGATTTTGTGTTGACCCAGTTTCAAAAGACTTCCCTGGTTTGAGGAAGAATAAAGGCAACCAAGACGCAGCAGGAAACCGGGAAAGACAAACCGGTACCAGCCAAGCAAACAATGATGAATCACAATGTCTGAAGACTATCAACAAGGACAACACCAGGCCAACTGCGGTACACACAACGGCCAAAGGTACGCTCCATGCAATTTCAGATTACTTGTTCTTGATCCACTATTTGACATGTTGCCAACACCCCCACCTCAACATCATTCTTTCTGTCTGCCTCAGACATTTATAGAAAACAAAGCTCTTTTGTCATTGCTGCCCCATTTTACACAGCCAGAGCATTTGGCAGGCTTTTAGCTGACATTTCTGTCTCAAACTAATGAACTTTTATTGAACTGTCATTCTCCTGGGATGGATGCATGTGAATAGTTGTCAGTGGGTTTGAAGACTGGCACATAATTGTTGGATTTAATTGTGAATACTATCAGAGCTGTTTAATATTAAATTTTTTTTTTACAGTGACAAGTCTTTTGGACTTGAAAATTACCTGCTTAGTTATATGTACCTTGAGAATCTTGCAAATTACAGAATGTGGTTTGGATCTCTTTCGGGGAATCTTTGTGTAGAGGATTCGTCAGTCTCGTGAGTGAGATTTCAAGACGCTAGCTGCTGGGGGGCGGGAAACAAAACAAAATCATTGCAAGCGTGACAGTCTAAAAGATAAAGACTTGAGATGATGGCAATAGTCAAAATTTTTAAGAGCTATACTTGATATATGATACTTGAGGTCTGGTGGCTCAAAAGGGGATATGCTAAAAAAAAAAAGTTTGTTCTTTTTTTATTATCACACAGTGTTGTATAAAGTACTGAAATCTCAGAGTCAAGTAAAAGTACAAGTACCTCTCCAAAATATGACTTTGGTAAAAGTCGAAGTCACTGACTGAAATGTTACTTGAGTAAAAGTCTTAAAGTATTTGAAACTTCTTGTACTTAAGTATGGAAATTACTGTAAAAATGGATGTACTCAAGTAATGTAATGAAAAGTACAAGTAAAAAGTAAAACAAAGCAAATGCAGTTTGAATGACATTTTTTATATTTTGGTAAACTTGTCAAATACACTTAAAATAATGTACCCAACCAAGTGCAGGCAAAATGAAACCTGCTAATAGATATACCTGCAGGCATCATTTAGTTAAGAAAATTAGGTGCTTTACCTATAGCACAAGGTTAACTTAACCTGCTTTACAACTGAACCAGCTTCTTAGTATACCCTCCAGGACAGAAAATACAAAGTTTTTGTAAGCCTTAAGTTTTCCCTTCAAGTAAGGTCAGTGCTGAAAATGAGAAAAATAAATAGTACAGAAAATGCGGCCAACATGAAGAAAAAGAGCTGTTACGATTACTCTACTTCACAAATCAGTGAATCAGTCAATGCTACAGTCAGTAGGTGGTGCACACAACTGGTCATTATGCAAAAGAAAAAAAGAATTGGGAGGGAAATGCAGCTTATTGGCATCTGTAAACCTGGTTTTGAACTTGCATGCCTTTCCTATATTCGTTAAATTTAGTCTAAATTGCTATTGCTATGGCTTCTGTCCCCCCTTGAACAGAGGAGTCTAGGTAGCCTGCTACAGTCAACATTAGGCCTAAGCTAAATACACCACGTGTGGAACTGAAACAATGCCAAACAAAGTTCATTTATGGTCAAGATTTCACAATACAGTAGTGCCTAGTGACCAAGCTATAGTTACTGAAACAGGAGGATTATAACCATTTCATAAGAAGTTACCTCGATGTGTTTCTTCAAGTTGGACGGGGAGTTTTTGTAAGATAGAATTTCCATGTGACTGCTACTGATTGCGAGACTTGCTTTGTGTTTAATGGGAGAAGCGAAACAGGTGTATCCTAATTAAAAGTAAAGAAATCAAGAAATGGTAAAAAATGTGGAATGAAGATAAGAAAGGAAGAAGATTATATGAAGTACAAAAGTCAGTTTGAATTCGAAGCAATGAACGAAACAGAAGAGAAGAAATAATAATTAGTAGATTAAGAGTAGGTCATACCTACTTAAATGACATGCTTTATAAAATAGGGAGGAAAAATAATGATAAATGTGAGAGATGTGGAGAGAAAGAAAATGTAGAACACATATTGATGAACTGTAAGTCAAATGAACTCGAAAGGGAAGAATTAAAGAGAATAGTTAGAAATATGGGGCATGAATGGAATCTTAAAGGTATATTAGGAAATGAAGGAAACATAACAGATATTCACAAATTAAGGAAAGCATTGTTTATTTATCTTAAGAATACAAAATTAAAAAGTAGAATTTAATAGATATGAAGTAATGCTTCTACACACTCATGTACAGTAGGTGGCGGTATGCACCTTAAAGTTGCTTGTGATCCGCCATAATAGAAAAGAAGAAGAAGAAGAAGTATCCTATTGGTGGTGATGAACAAGCCCAGGCAAGCAGGCTACGGACTTTGTTCGGTAGCCTGCTTGCTACTTGCTAATCAGTAGGTGGGGTCAAAACACTTGCGTTTCTCTCTCTCGCTTTTTTGTAACGAGTAACTAAACCACACATTGAAAATGTATCGGAGTAAAAGTACGCAATTAAGTTCGGAAATATAGTGAAGTAAAAGTGAAAGTCATCAAAAATTTTCATACTCCAGGAAAGTATGAAGTACTCCAAAATATACTTAAGTAAAGTAGTGAAGTATTTTTACTTCGTTACTATACAACACTGTTATCACACATGTAGTAGCAGTGTGTGGCAGGTCTTCTGTTAGTTGTAATTTGTAGTGCTGCCTGTAGATGACTCTATACTACAGTTTTTTTTAATGTTTGTTTGTTTTTTCCAAAAACAGTTTACTTCTGACCATACAGACAGGCTGTTTTAATTACATGTTTGCTTTTTAATAATTTTTTCCCCTGCTTGTTTCTACAGGTCCCATCTACCAGGAGTGGCAAACAAATCTCACACCAGTGAAAACTGAGCAAGGATTAAAGTAAGTGTTTACAAGTATATTAATATTCACTAATGCTAATTAGTTCAGACACAAGTCCAGGGGTCGCATTAGTGAACTAAGTCTTGGAAGAATGTATGTGTCTGACCTCTCAGCTTATCCACTCTCTAGAATGCAGACTCGCAGAATTTCCTCCATTCCTCTTGTTGACTGGTTCAGAGTTCAGCCGCTTGCTCTGTCTCCCATCTTAACAAGCCCCAAGGAGTGCCTGGCCTGACTGTCTCTCCGCTAACTCTTAATTTTAACCTCTCTATTCAATGTTTCATCTTTCTCTACATCATTTTAGTATTACAAAATACCAGGTGAGGCAGTCTAATCTGTTTTCCATTCTTTAAAAACTTTAAAGCATTTGTTGTTTTTGGATTTTTTTTGAATTGTTTTATTTTTTTAACTGTTTCTCTTCTGTAGAGCTTGTCAACCTGAACATCCTTCACTTTGCTACACAACCACAACTTCATGTAATGTTCCCATTGGTGCAACAAGGCCTACCGCAGGTCAAACACCTGCACAACCTCCAGTTGCCTTTGGTCTGTCTGAACCCATGTGCTTAAAGGAAGTCAATCCCAGGAAACCCCTGCCTATTTGTGAAAGTGTCGGTGAGGCTTTTATTTGCATAATGATTACATCAAGCAATTATAACACATGTTGTGTTTTTGATATATTTTAGTTTTTTTTTTATTTTTATGTAGCACCAATTCACAATTGATGTCACTTTGAGGCACTCAGATTATTTTGCCTGATTCAAATTTGTCACGTTCATTTCAGTCTGACACAATTGTGGTTTTATCCACTTACATACAGTTCAGTTCAAATGTAATTGATTTCAATGAACAGCTTCATTGAGTCAATGCTACTATAGTAAAATAACTTTTTACAGCCTCTGGAAAATTTATGCAATCATGTTAATTTTAAAATGAAAACTTCAAGTCAATATGAATATCACCTGAAATCCTGTCTAGCTAAACATAACAGCAGTATTCTGTGGCATAAACTTTATAAACTTCTGTACATTGTCTTGGATCTGATGTGGGATTTTATCCTATTATCACATGCAAATTGGAGGAAAAAAGAACAGGCAATGGACTCTTGACTATTGTACATGGTCGGTATTTCTTGTCTAGCACCTCTGAAATCAAAGTGGGTGTTATGAGCCATGTCAGAACATGAAAAGGTTAAATTCTTTTGCATAATCAGTCTAATGTACCTTTAAGCTACAAGTACAAAATAATACCGCACTGATATTAAAACAGCTACATTAAAGGCATGAGATCAGATTTTTATCAGAGAAACACAAACCTCTACTCAAACTTTCCTAAAATGTTGTCAGTTGGCTTGTAGTTTCAACCAGTGGTGTGAACTGAAGAGTGATACAAGATGAACATCTGTTCCATCATGGGCATAGGCAGATGTAAATGTTGTTACTGAGATGAATCTCTTGCAAGAACTTCTGAACTGCCAATCTAAAATGTGTAAAACCTTCTGTTCTTCCTCTTAGGCTTTAAACAAGCTAGTTGCTCACCTGTGAAATCCCCACTCAGACCTCCAGCTGTGGAATCTATTAATTCAACAACTGCTTTAGACATTCTCGAGAATCCTTCAGGTTGGTTTCCACTTGCTTTTAAAATGATCAAAGCCAGACAGTGTGTAGATCTTGAGTTTTTGTAAGTCAATTTTGACAATGCTGTCTGAAAAGCTGGCATGAAAGGACCATCTAATCCTGTTTTATCTACCTCTTAGCTGCTAAAAAGGGAAAGTATTTGTCACCCACCGCCGCCTTCAGGACTGAAATGAGGTCACCCTCTGTAAGTTCCTCCATTAAGTATCTTAAGAGATTAATTAACACTTCCGCAAATATGCTTTCATTACATTCTTAGTGAAAAATTGTGGAGCTTCTTTAGGTTAAGAGTAAAAATGTATAATTAAAATAATCTTTCTTTTTTTTTTTTCCCCGATCAGTGGATGTTTCATCACATTCCGGTAGAGCAAATTGAGAGGGAGCTGGATGATATCGAGATGAACCTGGTTCAGCTGGAGAGGGAGGGCATTGAGCTGGAAAAGCAGCTCCGCAGCTTTGAGGAAGGTTGGTTAGCCTTTTCCAAAAACTGACACTTATTGCACTTGTTTTTATAGAAGAATAATTTCAGGTTTCTGCTCAGACGCTTTCAGTGTTGGATTCTTTTTCGAAGATGCCATTTTATGTTTTCTATTAAAGAAACTTCACTAAAATGTTCATTAATTGCATCCAATAATTAGCACTCAGGTCTGTATCTCTATTCTTTAAGTATCATGTTCCTGCTGCTATCTAATGTTTTTATGCTAGTATTTAAGATGAGCTTCACTTTTCGTGTCTTCTAGTCAGACATGCGTTGGTCTTGGAGATGAATAATCCACTGTCCACTCAGTGGCCACCACTCGCTTATTTTCAGCAAATGATATACACCCAAATATATTTTACATTTGTATGGACTTCTGAATCCCAGGGGGATATCAAGAGTTGTGCCCCGATTGCCTCACACATTCGCTCACTGTCTGCAGGGTAAATTACCTGCCATCTCTATTACAGTTATTGCTGCCAAATGAGGTGAGAGGCACAGCCAGCCCACAGAGATGCAGTCTCTCCTTTGTGGTTGTGGGAGTGGGGGACCTGATTGCTTTGCTCAAGGTCAACATGACTGGATTTTTGCAACATTTAAATATTAAACTTTCTAGCTGTATAAACTCTCTATAACTAATGTATATTGGGATTTGATGCACAAAGGATCATACACTATTGTGTGTCATTCAGGAGGTGACAAAATGTATTCAGTTGTAGGTAATCCCTAATTACAGCACCAACGTTTACGCTGAATTGTAGGTTTATGTGAGTTATGAGCTCTAACTTCCTGGTCACTGCATCAGGTGTGACCTATTGGCAGCAGAGTCCATCCAACTGGTCCATTACAAAGTGTGAATGTCTGACCACTAGAATTATGGTATCGTACAATATATTGTGCACAGTGATTGCAATTATGGTTACCATTCAATATAAAGACAGTGTTACTTTAACTATTTATAATTTTTTATTACTTCATTTAATATAATTTGTGCCCCTCTTTATATATTTGGTTATTTGAATTGTGAGCATGTAGGAAGGTTGTTGTAGGGTTTGGGGTAAGGGTATTTCTAGACTATCAGTTATCTCTGTCAACTTGTATTTATTGTTTTACTTTTCTGGTTTTATGTTTTAAGGTTTGTTTCAACAGAAGAATCTGATTTTGCTTCTTAACTAGATTTGGGACCGAGTATCAAATTGGAACCGGAATTCTCAAAGTGCATAGGAACCATTGACTAAACAAATGTATTCTGGGTCAAGACAAGTACTTCTTTTGGGGGACAAAGTATATTTTATTTAATCTACCAGTTCAACTACAGTCAGTCCTAAAGCTTTGACCTATAAATGACCTGATCTTTAATTAGATTTTAAACTGGTTTCATTTTAATTTCAAGTGTGGGAAAAACCACATGGCAGAAATTCTACAATGTCATTCTTCATTAAACAAAGATGAACAAAATGTAAGAGTTCAGCTCAAACGCTAAAAATTCTCCTCACCATGACTGCATTATCAGGCTGGGAAGATGAAGCTATTATTGAAAAGTATTGTGCCTCTCAAGACCATTGTAGGGGGCTCTGTAATGGCCTTTAACTCATGTTGATTTCCATATGTCTCTCTTAATCTCTTTGAGTCTTCCAGTCTTTATAAATATTTAAACAGATCAGTTCATAGTTTTTTCTTTTTAAATATCTTAAGTTGGTGATCAAAATCAAATCTGAGCTTCATTTTGGACATTTCTCCCTTGATCTCAATGCACTCCTCCTCGATTGAAACCTTGCATAGCATTTCATACTGCTACGAAACCGTATAATAGTAGATTTTTATAACTGCACATTTTAGAGCAGCTTGTTATGCTCTAAAGTGTTCAGATCAAATCAGAATGTTAAGCACTTATGTTTTATAGGGAAGTAATTAATTTTACAGAAAAATGTTTTGCACTAAGTGCAAAACATGTTTAATACTAAAATTGCCAAAAGTGACTATTAGATTTGCATCTTTAACTCCATCCCAAAAGGTGAAGCACTCCTGTCCCAAACTTAAAATTCACAGAAATCTATCTTGTAAATATCTAAAATAAGCCAATCATCTTATAAAAAATAAAATATTCTTTGTGCTCATTTTTAAATTTATTCACATGAATCTTTGATGCTGTCATTGTTCACCTGAAGAGCACAGTTCTGAAGATGTACATAAATGCTTCATTTGTCCCTGCAGGATTTCCTTTACTCCAGTTGGACACATTTAAATGAGATCTGTTGACTTGTATCAGCCACCCAGAACGGATGAATTGCATTTACAAAAAAGTAATCACTGGACGTTTTGACTAAAATATTTTAGAACTTTAAATGAACTGCCCCTGATTGCTGTGTACATATTAGTGACTGTGAGTTGTACAACTACTAATTCCAGAATATTAATATCTTCTGAAATACACCTTGTATATCAATCTGTTTGCAGAGGGAGAAGGGGACATATTAATGGATCCACTGATGGTAGACTGGTTTAACCTCATTCGCAAAAAGCAGATGTACATCAGGAAGGAATCTGAGCTGGTTTACCTGTGAGTAATACTTTTTAGATGCACTTTTTTAATGTGTGTGTATGTACAGTAGGTGTGAACTTGTTTCAAAGCTAAAAATACGAGAGACTTGTGATCTGTACTCGTAAACACAAACTGCATAATTTAAGATGTCTGGTAGCTTAATGAACATTTTATTGCAGAGCCAGGACTCAGGAGCTGGAGCAGCAGCAGCCAGGAGTGGAGGTAGAACTTCGGCGGCTGCTGGAAAAGCCAGGTAAAACTAGGATCACCAAAATTTTTAACCTGCTTCCCAACCAGGCAGGCCTTTGTCCCAATTATGAAACGCTTTGATCACCAGTCACCATAAGCTGTGGGCACACTGCTCTGATATTTGATAGGCTCCTGAAAGTGTTTCTGTTTAAAAGTAGGAACATCTTCCTATTCCTTTTCAAACAGAAAAGTAGTGGCAAAAACAAAACATTTTTGTTTTTGTTTACACGTTTTCGCTTGTCTTACTGATTTCTTGTTTTTAAAAATAAATGAAAAGTAAATATCTACCATACAATATATTTTGAAAGAGTTGGCTATGGAATTTGAGATATAAAGAATACACTAAATGCATGGTTAGTCTGCTTGGTTAAGGGAAATATTTTTAGTTTGCAACATAACAGACTGAAGGCATGGAGAGAGAGAGCTCTTTTCCATGCAGGCGAACATGATGTGAAAATGTCAGTGTATAACAACTAGCTAATATCCAGACTCAAACTTTATACAGTTTGAGTCTGGACTTGAAAATGAGAATCACGACTGTCTATATAATCCAATCGCAGATCACTTGAAGTCAAGAGACGAGCAACACAGGGAGAGGAAGCTGCTGCAGCAACTGATGGAGATTGTGGATGGTAGAAATGAGATTGTGGAGGTGCTTGACGAAGACAGGTTGAGGTAACATAAGGAATATTTAAGAGTACTTTTAAGAATTTGTCAAATGCATTTTGTAGGTTTATGTGGTGCTTATTTTTATTTATTTATTTTTTTTCATCAGGGAAGTGGAAGAGGACAAACAGTTGAATAAGATGATGCAAGATCTTGGTAAGCACTTACCCATCAAAAAATACATTTTTTACAAGACACCTTAATAAGCCATTTTATTTTTTCCGGGGAGAACAGGAGTGAAGAAAAGCAAAACTAAAAGGAAATCCTCCATCTCAAAAATCTTCAAACGAAGAAGCAAAAGGCGGGTTGAATGATGATCAAGGAAATGTTATGTATAACCTTTCAACATTCTTCTAAACAAAAGTCCTGTTTATAAAATTGAAATGAACTCAAATTGAGCAGTGGTTAACGTGTTAAATGTTGGTTTAAAATTCACATTCAGTTCTTTTGTTTGTTGTTTTTTTTTTATGATGACTTAGTTTTTTCCTTCCAGGATTTTTCTCACACATTGCTTCACTGTTAAAATATTAATATGTTTTAAGCTTTGTAAAAAAAAAAAGTTTATTCTATCAGAACACTGCACCCAAAGCCTTTCACAATTTAAGAATTTGTTTTAGAAAAGTATGAAATTGATATTCCAACTAGAATTTGATGTTTAATTTTCAGCAATATTTATTGCATTTAGTTAAACACTATCCTGTATTTTAGGTTGTGACCAACATTTTAAAATCTAAAGTACAGAGAAAGTCTGGCTGCTCTTGTATGTGCATGATCCTTCAAAAGTCTTGGTCCAAAATTGAACTATTTAAGTATTTATTTAATAATGGCTTTTAACTAATTTACCTAAAGGATATTAGAGGTCTTCCTCATTAACTTCGAATGTGTCTGGAGCCACACATGTTGAGCTGCTGCAGGTTGTGGCTCATCTCCCGCTGTACTGTAGGTGGCAGCCTGGGTATGCAGTATCACAAGGCAAGAACTTGGGGAAATCCAATTTGCCACAGTACAGACAGTTAATTTCTTTGCTAATTTTATAAATGCCACAAAAAGTGTTCAGCTGTGCTGATGCAATAACATTATGTGAAAGAGGATTAGGCAGAGCTGTAGCTCATGGCTGAGGAAAGGCTTACAAACTATAGGTTGTATTAAGCATTTTATCTCGGAACCAGGTTTAATTAAACATTACTCTTTGCTGATATCTGCATCAGAATGGCTCCATACCTGAGCTATTAAAATGTTCAAAGGACATGTGGAGTTGCTCATCTGTGAAAATGTCTTTTTGCTGTGTTTGTGATAAAATGTTTTATAATTTTACATACACTCTAAAGGTGCTATTAAACCGTATGTACACTTTTCTATTTATAATAATTTAAAACTTGAAATCTATTCAATAAAAATCCTTCTAAGACTGCTATGCATAGTGACTTTTTTTATTATTATTTTTACCCAGATTATTAAACTAAGGTGATCCCTTCCTTTTTAAGAGTGTTTTGCGATTTGATCCAAAAACGAGACGCTCGTATGGAAGCAAACTCCATGCATCAAGGATAAGTGTTGACTTAAAAACAGCATTACATTTTACTTTAAATAAAGCCTTTTTAAAAGCAACGTTAAAATGAATGCAATAAACCGATGACAGTAAATTAACACTTCTCTCATTTTGAGATGCATGAAATCGTGATCACAAACTTGGAACAAAAATCTTTCTAGCTGAGCAGAGTTGGGGATGATATTGGTACAAAAAAACCAAAAAAAAACGCCATGCGTGATGTGGGTGACAGTCAAGACTGAATGTGTGATATTAGAGTTAATTAAAGCTTTGCGCCCCATCTACTGCGAATGCTTGCACTTCTGCAATTAAGAATCAAAGGCGAGGGCTTAGTGTCGGGTGGGGTTTGGGTGGTGGGGGTGTCTAATACACGGCTTTAACAGGAATGGGGACCTGATTTGCCGAGCTCCTAGCGACAAGCATTAACAACAGCCTCAAATTAGAGGTACATTAATATTCATAAGTAAAACAATTCATCCTGTGAATGTGTGATGAAATGGAATCCTCTGAGGTGAGCTCTCGTGTCCAGGCTGCCATCATTCATTAAAATATGCCATTACCCATGAAGTGCTTAATCTTTATGAAAGGGTGGTAAAAATCAGTTTGAGGTAGAATCTCTACAACTGTTGAGCACATTTTTATATTGTTAATCCTGTACATTTTTAGGACTGTTAATACACTGATAAAATACATTTGGATTTTTTTTTTCTGAATGAAGATGCATGAATTATTAGAGGTTTAGTCAGTGTAACGGTTTTTACGGCCTCATGCAGTATGATCTAGATTTTGCTTCCTCTTATTTCAGCCCCTGCCAGATTCTCTGCCACTAGCCTGTAATTATGATCCTCGAGGTAATTTTATCAGCCTCATTAGCTCTGATGAGTAAACGAGAAGCGTGCTCCTAATTTATTGGCCATTCAGGATAGAGGTTTTATTCTCATCAGAGAGATCATAATATTTGTATAGAGAGAAAAAGGGAGGGAGAGATGCACACAGTTGTCAGTTTCACGTCTCTTAGACCAACACTGAAATCGAGGTTTGGAATGAGTAGTCATTCCGTTAATAAGTGTGGATTTTATTTACCGGGTGCCATTGTGACGAGCAAGCCTTAAAAAATCAACAAAAAACGCAAGTCTCTTGATTCAGGCAGTGTTCTCAATGAAATATATTTAAGTTTATCTTCCTGCACAAAAATGAGATTCTCACACTTCTGAAAACAAAATTGCATTGTTTTCTTTTTCTGTGGCGCACTGTTGAGTGGAGATTATCCATTTACTGTTGGAGAATGCGTTGGGAGAGCGGGGGTAAATATGCTCACAAAATTCGGTGAGTGTGTGTAGAAATTTGCATTGAGGGGAAATTATGCATGCTGGCTAGTGGAAATGAAATGTATAAAGTCCATGACTGGTAGGACTTGACAAGTGCAGCTTTCATCCATCTCAAATGAATAATTTTCACTTCCCTTAAACATCCTTAATCCAACCATGTTATCAGCGGGCATGCAGGATCCTGCCAGACTTTCCTCCTTAACGGCACAGCAACTTTCAACTTGCCAGAGATTCTGCTCTGCAGTTTCTTACCACATGGTCTTAGGGACTCGCTCTTATCCCTCCCTGCTGGTTTTGTGGATCAGTGAAATTCCTTCAAAACACAATATATACATAACGCAAGTCTTAATAGATAGCGGAATGTCTCACTCTACCCTCCTCTGTGCTGCCTCAGAGGTCGACTTAATGCACTGTATTTTACCTCTGATTCACACTGGCAGGGAACTCAGAGGAAGGTGGCTAAAAAACCTATTTGCTCAGTGGCCCTTTGTCCTCTATTTCAAATTTCAGTGACAGACCCTTCCATGCTTGTATAATGTGGTCTGGAATTTCGTTTGGCTGTAAAAGGATAAAGGAAGATATTCATGGTAAATTACTCATTTACAACCCAGCATTTGGACTTATTTCCAGGGATATTTTCTTGTCGTCTTTGCTGGGAAAAAAAGGCTCTGGAAAATACCCTGCTCAGCATCCCAATCCTTTTAATTTATGCGATGTGACACATTTTCTAAACACTACCAACAATAAACAATGAAATGTGTAATTGCTGTTTATGCTGCTAATCCGCATGATAGCCTCTAATATGAAGGGTTACCTGGCTATTTTCAATATCCATGCTCTCAGAAGCCTCGGCTTGCGATAAGAATATTAACCTCATCAATTTCAGGTAACTTTCAACGCTTTAACATCTTGTCTCTAAGACCTACGTGTTAGCAGGAGTCTCAGCCTTGGCATTTAGTGACATTTTAAGCCTTTTAACAGAATCCAGGCAGGGATTTGCCGTTTCCACCAAAGGAAAATAATTTATATCCTCCTTTCTGAGAAACTGTGGGTAGAAGGATTAAATGCACCAGAGAGATTTGTATGTGGTGCAAGTAAAACAATATTGTGACTCAGTTAATACATTTCCTCCCTTCTACTTTCATACTTTGAGCAACTCTGGAGCTGTTACTCATCAGCCCGAAGTTGGCTTTGATGCTTTTCTTGTATAATTTTCTCATTTTTGAAGTTTCAAGTGCACAGGTCAGGGAGATGACAGTGCTGTGCGCACTTTATGCTACTGAATAAGACTCTGACCAGAATGAATTGTTTTGCATTTAAATGCTCTTAACCTCTGGTACTGAATTGTATTTAAAAGCATAATGAAGTTACATGCGCGAGCACACGCTCAACATTTCCGAATGACAGTTTGCAACACAAAAGAGCTTTTCTGTGTGCTGGATGAGTTGTGGACTGTGTATCTGCCTGTGTGCATGATGACTGCTGTGTAGCGGAGACATGCAGGGCTCTGTTCTCTCTGTGAGCAGGCAGCTTTGATGCACTCCCTCTCTTATCTCATGCCTGGCAAGGTTAATGAAGTGGTGGCACTTTTGGAGGAAGTAGAAATGGGATGAGTAGCAAAGACCAGAGGAAGCTTGGAGATGAAACGTCCGGCTCTTAGCGGCTGTAAGTGGCAATTTTTGGTGAATTACATAGACAATAAGGAAAAGAGGTTGTCATCCTCTTAAACACAACAGCCTTCCAAATCTGAAATGGTTGATTGCATCTCTTTCAGCCTGGGCATGTGAAATTACATTAGCATTTAGTCATCACTTTTAACTTGATCTGTCAAACATCTCCATAGAAGGACATGTTCAGAGCTGGCCTGAGATTGCAACAGGACCCAAAGCAGAATTTTAATTGGGGCTCCACTTGTCAGTCACCGCAGCAGAACCAGCATCTCATACAAATGCTCCAGTTTTTAAGAATATGTACTTTGAGTCTGAAAGAAATGGTCAAATTTATGAGATCAAAAAACAGGTCTGATCTCATACCTGCTTTCACCAAAATGCCCTTGATAAACTCTTGAATTTAACCAAAACCTTCTATTCCATGTCAATGGCATCCCGAGCGGGGCTGCACAGTGGCGCAGTTGGTAGCACTATTGCTTTGAAAGTCCTTGGTTCGATTCCCGGCCCGGGGTCTTTCTGCACGGAGTTTGCATGTTCTCCCTGTGTATGCGTGGGTTCTCTCTGGGTACTCCGGCTTCCTCCCACAGTCCAAAAACATGACTGCTAGGTAAATTGGTCTCTCCAAATTCTCCCTAGGTGTGTGTGTGTGTGCATGGTTGGGTGTCCTGTCTGTCTCTGTGTTGCCCTGTGACAGACTAGCGACCTGTCCAGGGTGACCCCACCTCTCGCCCGGAACGTTAGCTGGAACGTCAGCACCCTTCCTGACCCCACTAGGGTCAAGGGTGCTAGAAAATGGATGGATGACATCCCGAGTTATCAAAATGTCAAATCTGTTATGACCTTGATGAGTTAAGCTTAATAGAAACATTATTCCAAAATATATCAAAGTATCTCTTACCTAACTCATCCCACGTTGCCAATAAAAGAAGCCACACTTGTTTTTTTTTCTTCCCTTTTTGTTACCCTTCAATCTTATTACAACCTTTATTTGCATATATTTTTATTTCTTTTCTGCCTGAAAAGATGTTTTCAAACTACTTTGAAAATTCAATATTGGCATTTTGTTGCTGCAACTTTTAGAGGAATGACAGTTCGCGATCCTATGGGATATGTCTCTAAAGGTTAGGCACATCTGCTTTTTTATGCTTGTTTACATATTGTTGTAAAAACATGCTTTGACTTTGCCATTGCAGGCTGTTTTATTTTGAATAATCGCCCTCCACCACCAAATTTACAAACTCCCCTCCTCCCAAGAAGCAGTTTATTAAAAAGTGAAGGTAGGAATACTTAAATCTAGTGCCACTGTGTTTTGCTTATTTACAAATTCATACAAATTATGAATAAAACATTTTACTTTTTGGCTAGTTCACATTGGCCACACATGGTCCAAATCAAAAGCTTTTCTGACAGGCTGGTCAGGAACTTTCATGACTCCTTCCTTAGAATCTGCTTTCAGAAGTTGAGACACAAAAGCAAACCAGCAAAAATAAAAAATATATTTCCAAGGTGAATCAGAAAAAAGTCTGACCAACTTGCCAGATTCAGTTGCAGTAAATATTTCTTTCTCATTTTCTTAGCAATGCCCCAAAACATTTTCTAAACTTTTATTTCATTTTCTACTCTGAAGTGACATGTTCTGTCACTTCAAAGTTGTTGGAACAAGAGGTTTAAAAGTTGGTAAACCTCTTGTACTCTAAATAAATTGAGTACTGGTATTTTCTTCAGGATTTACTCATTTGTTCTGCCATTTTTATCTAGTATGCAGGATCCCAATACAATCTCAAACTCAGCAATTCAGAAAACATCGTAGAGTTTGGTTTTTTTGTTTGTTTTTTACAGGTTCACTTTTGGCAAACCTGACTATAACAATGCAGCTTTTAGATCCAAGCCCCCGTTGCAGCTCCCTGGTGGCCTTTGGGCCTTTAGAAGGGGATCAGCTTGCTTATTTGCTTATTCCTTGGGTTGCCTGGTGTTTATCTGTGTAAATTAAGTTTTGAGCTTGAATCATGATGCACAGCAGAAATGCTAAATAGGAATATATTCAATCTTTGAGCCACATAATTTCAAATATAAATCAGTGTGTTCCCCCCCCCCCCCCCCACCCCCCCTGCCACCCCCCAATATTTGCCCCGATCACTGACAAAGCTTCTGAAAATTTGCGGTGACTCTCTGCGTGACAAGACACAAGCAAAAATATTGGCTTATTTTATTTGTGGAATGTCACCGATGTTGGCTCATGGTCACATCGTAAACAAAGGGCAAAAAATGTCCCTCTAAAATAAATGTAATAACAGCTTATGTACTGCTAATGTTCCATATTCCTTTGCTTATTCTGGTTTTTAATATTTCAATTCCCGTTGCATCTATGAGAGCTAATAGGTAAACAGTCTTGAATGGAAGAAATGAGGCAGGCAGGCCTACATGCCAATGAATTAGCATATAGATGAGTTCATCTCGTACAAATACTGCTCTTTAGCCCAGAACTCCCTGTGCTGAGCAAAGATCATGTATGTAAAGTATGCATGCAGGAAATGTAAATTAATCCATTTCAATCATCATTCAGTCTAATAAGATATTTTTTTTCTTTTCCATCCCATCTTTCGTTTGTCCAGTATTGCTCAAACGGCCAGTTAAACTATTGCCCCTCAATGCACCTTAATTGTTTAACAGAATAAAAACAATTTATAAACAAAAATTCCCACATAGCAGACATTAAACTGGTGTCGGTAACAAATTAGCATGAGGGCTGTTGCTTGTACCTCAGACGACACCGAGGTGGCCTATTTTCTTTTTACATAAATAAGCCACCTCCAGTGTTTCTATGGAAAATTACAATGCTTTCTTTCTGTGGAACATAAATTTTCTAAGTACCATTGACAATATGTTGTTTTATCCTCATTATTGTAATTCTATAAACAAACACCGCCTCTGTGTAACCACACTATTTCATTACATAGCTAATGTTAATATGCTAAAAGAAGCTTATAGAATTGGGTCAGCTAATTAAGCAATTAGCTTATTTCAGCTCTGTGGTCAGGCTATTACTAATCTATGGCATTCTGAGCCAAGATCTGTGAAAACCGAGAGCTTGTGTCTGTCTATCCCATCCAGTCTGACAAAGGATCATGTTGGAAGCCTTCCTTCCCCTCAGCAGAAAGGCAGACGACTTGTCGCTTCTCGCTAATGCTCACGTTTCTCATGCAAATCCCCAAAACTGAATAGGCTGTTTATTGTCTAGTTAAGATACTGAGACATTTATGTAGTGTTGTTGAAGTGTTTGCTCTCTGCATTTGCAGCTGTGTTAACACACATGCAATCCCAGACAGATTAGAGTTTTAAAGCCATGATGACTGCTGGTGGCTTTCAGCAGAACCCACCACAAGGTTTCATGCGGGCCTGAAGTGGAACAGCGGAGATGTAAATTTATCACTGGTGTCATAATGAAAAATTCTCTCTGAGAATCAGTTTAACATTCTGATTTCCATGTCATTTTCTGGCATGTTTCCTCACTTCATTTCAGCAGATATTTTGACAATTTGACATTTAGGATGTTCTGAAAATTAACCTGTGAATCTCTTCATTCAAGTGATTAGTTCTTATTTAAGAAGCACAATTTATGTTTTCCTGCTTTGATTTTCAGTACCAATATTTTATACAAAAACATTAATGAGCTTGTAAGTACTGCAGTTATTACATACACTGTTAAGAAATAGCAAGTAACTGACAATGTCTGTCTTTTGCTGCCCGAAGAGCCCTGACACAATTGAACATGGACTCCACTTGACCCTGCAGGTGACCTGTGGTGTCTGACCAGGTAGACGTACAGGATAATGACTTTGCCTCCTTACCTGCTTTACTGTGTGTGCTGAGAATGACTTTATTTCAGCCTTTCCATTCAGAAATATTTTCTATTAAAACAAAACAAAAGAAAAAAGAATTCTAAAGATGCTTCAAACTTGGTTTTGAGCAAACCCTACATTAATTCTTTGATTGTGGTAATAAATGGCCACTTCAAATTCAACTCATTTGTTCAGCGTTAATGAAATGATATTGATTACCACCTCTTTTAAAGCTTGATATATTGGTCTCAACTTCCATTTAAATGTCTACATACACATAGTATCAATCTAACTGCAGCAGCAGTCTTAAGCTCATTATGGCTGCCATTTTTGCTGCTAAATGAAGAATAATTTTGTCATTTACAGAAGGTAAAGGGATGTGCTATTCTAGATGGCTGGTATACTTCTAAACTATAGTATGCTAATAGCATTTTGATGAGAAATCTGACTGAGGAGTGTGCCTAATTGAAGCAAAAGGCTTGAAATGCATTGTTAACGGGTCAGAGAGGCACCACTTACGGTCATGATGATGATGTGCAAGGTGTGAAAATGCATTTCCAATCTTCCTGGCTTGAGCCCATCAGTTTCCATTCGGAAGTGTGTGCACTTGTTCATTAAGCTTATGCATATCATCAACTGGCGCACTCATTCTATCAGGCAGATATGGCAGGGATAAAATGATGTGAAGGATGGAAATTCAAACAACCATTCTCATTTGCAAAGGTCATTAAAGCCCGGCATACATTAGAAAATCTGCTAATTATGAAATGGCTTAACTCCACATTCAGTGGGATTATGTCTGCTCATTCAGAGTATGTTGATCCGCTCCCTTATTTGTCACAAGACAGTTGATGTATGGGACTTGTGGCACAGAACTAATGTTCCCAGTGCTTGTCGGTCATCTTAACTGACTGTAAGAAGTCTGTAAAAGTATCCATCTTTTGCTAAATGACAATCTTCATCAACATAGCAAAAAAGAGGGAAGTTTTAGGCGTTGTGTAATGTATTGGTGATTGGGTTTAGCCATCCGTTTACATTTTCACATTAAACAGTCTGAGCAAATAAAGGATTTATCAGACATAAGATATTACTCAAAGTGATCAATGAAAGCTTTCAGCTGGCTTTATAATCAATATTTAGAGTTGCAACATGAGCACTTGAAATGGGTGTACTCAGAACTCCTTGTTTAAATCAGTATATTGCTCATGTAATTGTTATTGAGAGAATTGTGAAATATATATAAAATATTTCAAAATTAGTGTGGCCCATTGTTCATCTGTATTATTTAGATCTGCTTTTAGTACGCCATTTCTGTGAATTTCTGTGGAAGTGTATATGTTGGTGTTAAGCCATTCAGTGATTTTTAAACTAACTCAATCACACTGAGCCAGTGTAACTACGGCGATGTACTCTGTCTTCCAAGTTTTAGTGCGAATGTGAGGAGCAGCAATCTAGATTGGCTGTAGCTGGCTGTTTCAGATTTCAGGGAGACCTGAAGTAGTCAATTTGACTCAAGATAAACATATAGATTAGGTTTTTTTTGTTTTTTTTAACTCATCTTGTTGGGAAATTAGTCCTTTAATCTTGTCTTTAGAGGTACAGGTCTGACTCCATCGCTGCACCCAGATTTTGGGCCTGTTCAGTAGTTTCTAGCTGCAATGGCTGAAACTGTTTAATCTTGATTGTTTCTTTTTCAGTCTAAAAATATTAACTTGTGTTTTTGTTTCTGTTCAGCTGTTATGGCACCTCCTCACACTGATTTGTTCCTTGCATCTACTCAGTGCTTGAATGGGTTCATAGTCACCTGGTGGCATGAGAGCTGTGCATTGTGTGAATAGTTATGGTGACTAATCTTATTTCCTCTTATAATTGGAGCTAACAGGAGCATATAGATATTAAATAAGAGGGGCCCCAAGATGGGACCTTGGGGTGTCCTGCACATACAGCAGGAGTAGAGTAATAAAATAGCATATGTGTCATTTGAAATGTCCTGATATGTCTGAGTCTGTGTTGTCATACCTCACAACATCATAACATCCTCCCATATAATTATGAGTGGGGAAGAGGTGCTTTTCCATATATTTGTATTTTTTTACACTATAGCCACCAGGAGTGTTTGAGACCAAAAACTAATTCTCATCCCTCAGTTGAGCAAAGCACATAATTGCTGTTAAGGTCCAAATTGATTGAATTATGCACATTTACAACTAGTCGGTTTCTAAATAGTGTCTATTGGTTGTCATGGAGGCTAGGTGACAGAGGTTTGTGGTTTTTGATAAGGTTTTTAAAGGTGGAGTTTTGGAGATTTTTTTGACGCCCTTCTCCATCACCTTTACTGTGTATGGTGATGACAAGACAAAATTGTTTGGGTTTTTTCCTCAGGAAAACAGAAAGTCGTGAATTCTTCAGGGATTCTAAGAGATATAAAAAATCAAAAACAAAATTAAAAAATCTTTAGATATATTTATTTGTAGGTTCACAGTGTGAAATTTAATCCGAGGGGAGAAAAATATTTGAAAGCTTTTTACACATCTGGCAAGCAATGCCAGATGTTCTGATCCTAAAGATTCATAACGTTTCAATTTTGAAACTTAACTTTGAAACTAATTCAGACTTTTCTGATGAACCTGTCTGCAGTTAAGCTGATAAGGTCTTTATTCAAATTTTACTCAATGTTCACATCGATAGGATGAGTTCATTGTCCCAGAGTGGATCTTCCAAAATATATTCCTCACTGCAGAGACCTCGATGGATCAAATCACTTTGAATTTGGTCTGTTTAATAATCCAATTGCCATAAAGACAGGCAGTAATGCTTAGATCTTTAAAAGGTTAATAAGCCTCAGCTGTGGCTTGTTTCTCTTGGGTAAATGTCACTTAGACACAGGCCATCGTGGGTCAAGATCTCCCACCAGATCTAAATTTAATCACACAGCATTGCCTGGCCCTGTCCTCACCCTCATTAGTCCTTGGCTTGTGGAGAAGTACAATCTGCCCTCGTTCAGCTCTGCCACTCTCTGTCCGAGCCCTAACTCTGACCTGGACGAGCCGGCAGACACAAACTCAGAGCTGACATCAAGTCCGGCAGTTCAACAGATCTACTGTAGATTTGCATGACATGTGGGTCCTGCTGAAGAGCTCTGCACCAGGGAATGCTCCAAAATTCGCCTTCTACTATCATATCATGTGCTTTGTTGGCTCAGCTGTCACCTGGTGCAGACTCGTGCCACCTGTCGGCTTGCCCCAGATAATGGGAGAATGACCGGAATGAATCAAGCAGCCGTCTTGTCTTAATTATCTCCTCTGAGTTTAATTAACTCGCTCATCTATTGGCCAAGGATGGAAAAAAAAGAGTCTTGAATCACTTCAAAACACAGCCACAGAGATTGAACATATCATCAAAAGATTATTATTTTGTTTAAAGCTCTTCAAACATATGAGGTGCATCATGACAAACAACTCATGGTGGTGGGGTTGATCACAATGGATACATTTCCATATTGTTTGTGGTATTACTGTCATTCTACTATCCTGCATACTGAAAATATGTCATAGTGTAAGGGCTCCATATGGAACAAAATGCAAAATTATTTAGTTCTAAATGTTAATACAAATTACCCACAAAATGGGTAATAATTCCTCTGCCCTACAGAAATGATTAACATAATTCTGATAAATAGGCAGATGGCAGAATGTGTGAATTGAGGTAGATTTATCTTAATTAATATCTTGAACCTACTTGGCGAAAGGTAAATGGCTCCACCGGGGCCGGGGATGTTCCTCTGTCTTGTGTGCGTATCTTTCTCCTGGCCTGACATGTAGTAGTGGCCCGAGGATATTAAGTTGCTCTCCAGGTATGCATCAAACCCAGGCAGCTTGCTGATAATGAACATATACCCAGGCAAGCAAGCTAATGCACACACTCACTATACACACACAGACATGCACACATACAGAATGTACACCTCATAAAATTCTCCATTTTTAGTTTTTTTTTTTTTTTCAGGGCTTATGAGCTTTATGTGGCTAACATTAATAATCATTTCCTCAAATTTCTTGCTTTATTGCTGGCATCAAATAAAACACACATTTCTTTATACTCATCACAGATTAAAGCAATTAAAATGTTAATTATTACTAGTAGAAAAGGAACAAAGGAATTCAAATAAATTGATGTATTGACTTTTTTTTAAAATTAATTTAATCGAGTTCCTACTGTGTTGGGTAATTATGCTTAAGTGTTTAATTACATATTTGGATGGGATCCTCAATTACTCTGGCTTAATAAAATATCATTAGCCTGTCTCCCAGGTTTTAAGCTGCGGAGACGTACAGTATTAGTTGATGTATTTAAATAAATTGTTAGATTAAAGGGTGGTTGGCATATGAGGCAGGTCTCCAGCTCTCAATCTCAACTAAATCTCTGTTAACCTGGAAGCCACTCTTCACATCAAAGTTTGACACAGCAGCAAACAAACAGTGTCAGATTTACATATTAATTAGTGACAGGGCTATTGGTGCAGGATGAATTCAAATGCGGGGCCCCGTTGCCACGGCCCCTTTGCTGCGAGCCACAGTGCCGCCTTGTGGGAGGCTTCAGCTCTCAACCCTGCAGAACAATGGGAGAAATTACTCAGACCCAAAGGCCATCGAAACCCTCCCCACCACAGACGTGATAGGTATTATTACCAGGCGAGTGTAAATATTCAATATCCTTTCACTGGCTTTGTGTCTTACAAATCAATTTGCAGGGTCACAACATCAACTGCAAATATATGCAAAGCACAGATAAGCACCTAGTTGTCACCCATCCAGTGTTGCTCAGTCAACCTCCTCTGTCAGAATGCGCATAAGGAACGGAAGCTGCCATCTGGTCGCTGTATGAAATTATCTTGTTCAAATCCTCTGAAAGGTTATTGCAGTTATGCAAGTGATCCATCAGCTTTCCTGCTCGTTGCAGAGCGATGGGATGGCTGAACACATTTACCCTCTGTACTCTGCAGATTTTAGCACCCCAACATGGATTTTTTTTTTGTTGCATGTTTTACATTTTCTTGAAAGGAACAAGGCTCCGTGCAATGGCTCAAAGGAAAGATCCTATAATTAGAACAGGGTTCACTTGGTTAGCAGGTAATTTACCTTTAGGGTGGAAGTCTAATTATTGCCTTTGAAAAGCTAATTTAGCGTCAGACACTTCAGGTGTCTTTTCTCTTTACCAAAGGGAAAGCTATCCTGGAGCACTGTCTCGTGCCTGGCGCTTTTTCTGCTTTATGTACACATGGAGGAATTTTAGGGAGAAGGAAATTAAAAGCAATGCAGTGCATCTCCTCCTTTTATTTTCTTGGGCAGGTGTGTAGAAAGACAGCACTCCATGACCCACTGATAAATGCTCTAAGCAGGCACACCTGATTTTCTGGCAGATGGTGTTTGTGAGTGACACCAGTTCCCAGCAGAAGCAGGGCCCGGGGAAACGATCACAGTTGAGTCTCTGCAGAGCGAACCAGCTTGGTTACCTGACGGCATATGCTCTGCTGTGGCCTGCACCTGCTGAAGGATGGCGTTCACACCACAGTCCCTGGATTCTGCCTCTGAGAGGGGCTGTTAATCACAGCTCAACACTCATTCAGGCACTTTTGAAACCAGTAAATGACTCACCAACACAGAGCAAGTTCCTCACTTGATCTTCCCATATTGACACTTTCTTTGAAGAGAAATGAGATGATGTTTTTGTTAACACCATTTAGGAGAACCTGAAAGCTGCTATTCCACAACAGAATTATGATTCCTAAGAAGAACATGGCCTATGTAGTATTTAAAGTCTGAGAAACAGTTAAAAAAGTACTGCAAAAGCCCCAAAACTAAATACAATGCGAGGGTCCAAAACTATATAACATATCAGTTTAGTTTTGCTATATTTTCTTTGAGAGATTAGACGCATTAAAGCACAATTCATGGTGAAACATAAAAAGGGAACAAAACACTTTTTAAATGGCCAAATGTGTATAATGATACCAAAAGCTTCAAAATTGATGGATAATGGTAAATAAATATATTCAGGTAATGAAAAGGGTTTACAGATTTTTACCAATTTATGTAAAACCAAAAAGTTCATATAGCACTAACCTTAGTGAAGGCATGACCCCAGCCAAAATGTCATAATGTACTGCTTGTATTAACAGTATCAACATTTTAAATTAATCTGTAGCTATTTCAGAATGTGAGGATGACATTAAAAAAAATTCTCTTCTAACTTTATTTATTCACGTTCATAACTCTTGCTGTTTTGAATTATATTGAAATTACAGACAATATAAAAAACAAAGTAATAAATAATATAAAGGGTGTGTCTCAATAAATAGCCATATTAAATGTTATTTTCTGTAATTTGATCAAAATTGAGAAAATATTATACACAACTTTATTCAAGTGTTTTTTTTTTCTTTTCATTTTGACCCAAAATCCTGCAACATAAAAAATAGAGTAAAATATTAGACAAATATAAAAGGAAGTTACAATACAGAAATGGTATGTCTTGGACATTGACACCCTCTTCAAGGAGTAATTCACAAAAAGTCACTGCTAATGAAGCTGGGTGTTAACGGAATGCTTTATCAAAGCACATAGGTGGAAGATTGAGTGGAAGGAAAAAGTGTCTTATAAAAGGCACACAAGCAACAGGGATAACTACAATAATGTCAGGATTTCATACACATAAAATGTGTAAACTCTATATGAGAACAAACAATTGATGTCCATCTTTCAAAACCTTTTTATATTTTTAACTGCAATATAAAAATATATTTATTTGTTTGCTATAATAAAATTATAGCAAACAAATAAATGATTCATCACAACCTTAAATATAATGTTACCCTTTGTAGCTAATCATCTGCTATTTCCTGTTTGAGAAATGTTTTCCATGTTTGTTCTTGTTGTTAGACATATTATTATTGTGATTAATCTAATTCAACTTTAGTTTAATTCAGAAAAATAACACACATCCTCTATAATAATATTCTGATTTGCAAAATGTGCCTGTAATGTTTCTGAAGATGGGAATTATTAAGATAGGTTACTTTTTGGGAAATTCAAACCAAACTTTTGACGTCCAGAGCAACCTACTTCAGGCGCTAATTAGCCACATTTATACGCCAATTACATGTTTACATTTGTAATGGTACTGCAATGTGGACATTTAAACTTTTATCAAAATCTGCAGATGGCTTTATTTCTGGCTCTTCGGGAGTGTTTATCCAACACTGTGGTATATTCCAGTCACACCAGCAGGGACTGAAGGACAACAGTGTCCACAGAAACAGAGATCAGTAACAGGTCTTCTGCTGAAATATGTGCAAAGTGTCAATAGTCTGGAGTCCCTCTGTCCAACTGGAAGCCATTGAGCTGCTAAAATAGGACTGGTGATTAGGACGCAGTCACCCTAGTCAGTGCCAATTCAGATGTCTTAGCAACCATGGGCATGGCAGTTTGATCTGCCTTACTGTCATTGATTCACAAGGCTTCCAGCTGGAGCAAAGATCCCCGTTGAAGCGTGAGATAGAAACCTCTCCATCTTGGCACATCCTGACTGGCTCAATCCCCTGCAGGCCATTAGGGATAGAATATGTTGTTTTCTATTTTTCCTCCCTCCCTCCAGAAGAAAAATACAGTCTGTCTTCATGGTATAACAGCCATTACTTAATTGTGCAGGATTTTCTGAGCAGAGTGTTGCTTTAATTAAGCAGCTAATTGCTATGTAGCTCTTGATTAGCTTTGGGGGATGGGAATGTTCAGACAGCCTGATATGTTGTGCACACTTCAGAATCATTTACAGAAATTGAAGCTAATTTCGCTCTCTGTCTATTGCTGCATTAATTTAATTTGGGTTGCTTTTAGCTCATTAACACTTCTAATTAATACGTTGACATCACTATTAAGATGTCTCTTTGAAACTGGTGTCTCCTGATAATCAGGATGGAGGAGGCTGACTGATGAAGTGAGAAACTGGCTGTGGAGACTGTAAAAAAACTGTCAGACTGAAGAGGAGGAAGACACCATCCTCATTTATAGACCCCCACCTAATACTTTATGATAGTGGACACTAATAAGAGACTGTGGCAGGTGAGGTGACCTAATTGGAAATGAAAGGAATGCTGATTGTTTTAAAATTTGACTCTGCTTCTTGTATGTGTGTGTGTGTGCACGTGCATGTGTGTGTGACGCTCTTGGGAGTTGGGGAGGGGGCGGAGGAGCATCAGGGCCAGATGCCATACACAGCTGAAGATCACGCCTGAGTAACTGTGTGTTTGGGTTTGTCATTTTAATGAGCTGAATTTAGTGACTATGGGCTGGTTACGCCGTGTGAGAAGCCCAATCGCATTACCATCACTTTAACCAGCCTCCACTGCCTAGGACATATGAGGTGTGATTTTCTCCAAGTGTGATCTTAGAAGTAAAATTCTTTGGCTTCTGAATTGGTTTAAAATAGTCCCCTGGATATTTTATTTTCACAGCAAAGGCGTCATAGGAATATACATTTAAAAATCAAGCTTTTTTATTCTAAATATCAAACTGCAAAATGCCAGTAACTGAACATTTTTGTCCCCATGAACATTTTTGCTAAGCAATATAACACCTCAGTGATTGACTTCCTCTGCCAGTGTCTTCTGTTTGCGTCTATAAATTGAGAAATAGGCATTGACTAGAGGAGGATTTGGTTATTTGGAACTACAATCAATAGTGGACCTTGTGTTTTCTTGTAGAGAAGTGTCTTCTTTGCTGGGTATTCCTCAGGACAGGCCACACCGTAGGAAAGCCTTCTGTTTAGCACTTCATTAAAACTCCCTCTAATAGGAGCCACCAGGGAGACGCTCCCTTTATCATGTGTAAAAGCGATCAACATCTGCATCAATTAACCTCTTTATCCCCCAGGGGCCCATTAGGAAGAGAAACACCCTTAAAGGCTGCATATGGTTTTTAGCTCACAATAGAGTGTGAACAGATATAATTGCTTGTTTACTTTAATTTTTTTCTCTCTTTCTATCTCTCTATGTATTCTAAGAATATTCTAATAATTTTGCCAAATTAAATAAAGCCTATACATCCAGATCCAGACAGATTTAGAAGTGACAACATAGAGCTTAATATGAAACAATAGTAAAGCTTAAAAATAGTCCCTTAAGAAAAACAAACTATTTTAAGATATCCTAATTTGTGTTTAGGATTATCATTTGTGATGATTTGACTCATGGCTGCAATCCAACATTGTATGTTTATAAAAAGATTTCAAGAAGCTTATACCCACCTGATCTGTCAGGTTTATGCACCTACTTACTTTATGTTCAGTGTTGCTAACTCTGCAATTGTGTCACTCAAAGTTGATGCAGGAGAAATACAAAATTCACTTAAATGGCATTCACTTCATTTTTAATAATGCATTTGATATGAAATATGTTTTAAGGAAAACTCTTACTTCAACAAGTAGGCCTCAGTTTCTCTGATTTTATGAATAGTGGTATGCCACATCCGTTTTATCACTTTGGTTAAGGTAGCTGTCTAGATAGTTATGGATGCATTCCAATCTTATCAAAGGTTTTAAAAAAAATGTGCTTGATATTTATAAAGGCCTGTCTCGTCATTTAATAATGGGGTTTGTTGATGTGTCTAAGTCATTTGATGAAGTTAACCACAAAGAGTGTTTCATTAAATTGATAAATAGGAGAGTTTATTTGTGTATTGTGAGGATTCCCTCCCTTTGGTAGACTTATTGTAAGATGTAGGGTGAATGAAGGCAGCATACTGGCGCCCTTTGAAGTTAGTAATGTTGGCCAGGGAAAAACTTTACTGAAGTAGTTAGCACTAGTTTGAGTTATGCTGGTTTACAGTATTTCCTTAATATATTTTCTTACCATGTTGTGAAATATGATATAAAATATCAGGCAAGACAAAAATGTATAAATAATTTAATTTCCCTTAAGGTCTGTAGTATGGTAAGTCATTTCATCACAGATGACAGTGAATGATGGTGATGAGAGGCAAACATCCTTTTACACAATTTTGCCTTCTGTCTAGTTGGAGTAAAAAAAACAACAACTTTGTTTTGAGTATCTTATGTGCTGCTTTATGCTGCAGGGAGCTGAAACTGTAATGATGCCAAGAGAACCTTAAACAGGGTGAAATGAGATGTTTATGAATGCCAGAAGCTGCACTTAAAAATGTTTTTTTTTTGTTTTTTTAGAAATCTAACTTTTGATGTTATACAACATCTGGATGGTGCAATAAATGTTGTTTTTAATGCATTCAAAATTCTGCTGTTCATTGTGCCTGCTATGTATCCAGATTGAGGATGGACTGTTTTAAGTCTCTTTAGGTAACCTTTTTTAGTATAATATAGTTTAATTTAGATTTCCCATATACCATATATTTACATATTTGTTGTTTTATGGTTTTATAGTGTTATTAGTTGTATTTTTGCACTGATGGACTTCAACTTGAGTGAAGTTGAACTGAATTAAAATAATGGCAAAACGGACTCAGACTCAAACTGTTACTAGTTTCCAGCAACTTGAATGATTTATTTTAATTGAAGGAATGCATTTAGCTTCATCACACTGCAGCAACAAAGAAAACACAACAAAAAAAAAAAATCCATTTTCTACATTTGAATTTAATGTGATCAAATGCAATGTTCCCCGACTTGCTGTCCGCACCTGCCAGAAGTGTTTCTCCTTCAGTAAACAACGACAGCTGAGCCCGTGATATGTTTAACAAACCCCAAACCAAATCAGCAGTAATAAAATCACTCATTTCGGTTAATGAGTATATTAACAGCAGAGGTAGTGTTTAAGCACAAACAAGAACAACAACATTAATAATTGCAAATCTCTAGTGGCTGACTGATGTAAGCTTTAATAATTAACAAGTCTTTGTCTTTTCCCCGGGAGGCTCTTTTCCTATTATCCAACTAAGTTACAAACAAGTAATTACGCTGTCACTGAATGGTCACAACAGTTTACCTCAGAATATCCCCTGGTCCACATTTAATACCTACTTCAATCTGCGCAGCATTTACAGCTTACCTGACAGATGCCTCAGTTAAAGGCGCAGGGTGGCATTTCAACTTATTTATTTCACTTTTTTTCTCTTCTCATTAGAGGATTAGTCCTCTTACCTCCTGTGTTTACATATTAGTGCTAATCCAATTGAGTCAACAAGGGCACTTAGTGCAGGGTATGAACTGAGTCTGCAGGACTTAAAATGGGAGGGGAGGGGATATTAATTTACTTCTTCAGATTTTAGGCTTCCAGGGAAAATAGTTTTGAACATCTACTATGACAAATGAAGCATTGCAAGAGAGCAGGCTGTCAGTGAGACTCATCTACATGCAGTTGGAGTCAGCACATGACCTGTAGAGGGAGCTCCTGGTTCTGAGTCAGTACATGAACTAATATGTCACAACTCTATAATGTAAACTGCTTGACTTTTTGGAGGCTTTAATAAATAATATTTAGAGGAGACATGCAGCGACTTTTTTTTAATGTAATGCACACTAGAGTTTATATAGTTCAGATTTGTATAGATGTAAAACAAGTGATTAGGAGAGAATATGTGTTCAGCTAAGGTTTCGCATGTGATTTGATGCAGGGGGCACCAATTTCTGGTTAATGAGGATTCTGATCCCTTTACTCCCCCCTGCTTTCCTCCTTCTTCGCCATCATCTCCATAACATCAGTCATGATCTTTGACCTGAGGGCCATAGCCCGTGTCCGCTGAAACTAATTAGCCTTTGATCGCTGGTGAGTGCACACAACACGAGTCACACCCAAGAGGTGGGTATACCATGGGATCTGGTTGCTACACCGACAACGCAAAATACCCTTGTGTGGAAGTCAGACAATGTCTTTAACTAAGAGCCATAATTCTGCTTTCCACCAGGTCAGGAATACATTGAGAAACAGTCACATTTAGCCATTTAACAGAACATTTGAAGAACAACCTCATATGTCAGACTCAATTAAAATGTCTTCTTCAACATTGGCTCATTATAGTGCCCGTATTTGTACAGCAGAACCATTTATCTTCCCCTAATTAGTTATAGATCAATAAGACAATTGATTTTGTAGTATGTTTAGAGATTGAGTGGAGGAGTTAAAGAGTAAAAAATGCAATACAGCCTAGCCATACGGGCAGAAACATGGTCCCCAAGATTTCCCTGTAGACTTTACACGGTCAACTCTAATGTGTGTCAAAATCGTCTCATCAGGTATTGACAGTGGTGTGACAGATTATTGTACAGATGCAAACCGCGTCTTAAATATATTAGCCACTGGTATATCTTTTGTCAAGTAACTAATGCACAATGACAGCAAAAACACCGCTGTATAATACAGAGTAGATTTGTATTGCAAATACAACATATCTTAAAGTGCACAGGAGAAAAAAAAGGCAAAAGTACTATGTTAATCAGAGCAGTGCTGTCAAAAGAAATATTTTCAGGGTCCTATTTTTTCTGAACTTATTTTTTGTCATGTTTTTTTTGGTACTGTAACATGTACGGAAACATGTTGTTGTTGTTGTTGTTTTTTCAAATTCATAAGCTGGAAAAGACTGAGTGATAAATTATTCTGCACGAGCAAACATGATGGTTCAACTTGATTTACAGAGAGCTATGAAAAAACTGGCAGCTTGAACAAAAACATAATGGACACAAAGCCTCTTTACTCAGGTGCTGAACTGCTAATGTTTGCGTTTTGTTTTAGCATCACTCAGATTGCTAAAAAGTGTGTTATTTCTTTTTTTTTCCTAACTCAAAGGTGCAGAAATAACACTAAGTGAATGGGCTGTTGCACGTAGTAGAACCAAGATGGTAAAGTAACACCCATTAAAACCCAATTTGCACCTTTAGGCAGTTCATTAATATAGCAAATGGTAAAATCACACCAATATAGTCCGTCCTCACCTTAGGGCACTATCTCTATTCATCAAAGTGCACACATTTCTCATTTTCGCTAACATTAGTCACCATTGTGAAGCTAAGGAGCAGCACTTGGGAGACAATAGACACATGTAATGTCCTACAGTCACTGCCAGCCACCCTGAAAAGACCAATTTCTTGTCATTATAACAGCCTTTGGCTTCTACACAGGATTTTATGTGAAATGTCTACTCAACACTCAAACATGAATTGCTGTTGACAGCTTATAAACATCTACAAGAAATGTTGTCACTTTTTGCATTTTCATTTGATGTAACTCCATATTCTGAGGTTCAGACGCATCAGCTGACCACTCAGTCAGTTTTACTAAGCTGTTGGTGATCTTTGGCTGGCATCTTCCAAGATGAAAACCCCACGTCAGCAACTACACCCCGAATATAAACACACACCCTAATGCAGTTCTGTTCCCCACCAGCAGATGACCAATTCTGCATGCTTTCCCCAATGGACTGCCCTGTCTGGGTTCTCCATGAATTTCCCTTTCTTTTCATCACTCTCTGATGTCCAGCTGCTCCTGTCAACACCTTCTTACGGGAAGCAATTCATTGCAACATACTGGCAGCTGAGACCCCTGTGATGAACTTCAATCTGCCGTTTGCAGCGGGGGCTTCACCCTGAGTTGGGCTAATCAAGGGAAACACCCCCTTCCAAGAGGGAGGGCGTCGGCAGACAGATTGAGCCCAAGTTACCCCATAATTACCCTGCCACTGCCCCTCTTCCGCAAGCTGCTGCATCTGAACTGACTCAGTAAAGGAACAGACACTTTGATGATTAGTTTCCAATCTGTTTAGTGGTGAACAACATCAGCCAATGAGCTTCAATTATGCTCATAAAACACCAGTTTTTCCTTTTTGTCCTAAAAATATTTTGAAAGGGTCAGAGCACTTGGCATTTTGTTATGCCTCCTACGGTAACACAGTGCAAATGTCTTTTGCCTCGGGTTTCGATTATTTCCAACTTGGCACAGTCCCTGGAGGGAAGTTCTCAGGGCTTTCTGAATTTTATTAAAGCCTCCACAGCTGATTACTTGGAGTGAGGTGCACAGGTTGGCGCATTTTAGGAGTGGAGTGGAGGCCTGACAGGGTCATGTTTAACATGTCCACAGGCAATCAATTCACCTTAACCCCTCCTGGTACTCCAGGCCTCTCCACCTAAGCTGTCCTTAATAACCAGGCAATGGTGAATTACTGATAAGGCACCAGGGTCTCTGACCTATATATATCCCTCCTTGTATGTATTGGAAAAAAATATTTATAATGCGTAGAAATGGAAAAATTAAACAATCGTTCTGTGAATAGCTGTGAAATTCACTACATTCTTCGACTTTGTGTGCACAAGAAAAGTATTAGATTTGAGCTCTTGTGTTAAATCAAATCAGCATGTAACCGGATGTAGGGATATCAGTACACAAGAACTGAATTAAATAGTAGTAGAAAAACAATAACGGTCAACTTCTGTAATTAATTAAATCTCTGATTTCAGAGCTTACAGAGTGATTTTCACTCTCATCAGAAATCTCCCTATTGTGGAGTGGGCAGATGTATGCAGCACGCCACACAATATTTGGAAGCCCAGCAAAGTCTTGTAAGAAGAGGCAAAATTAATTAATTTTCTTTTGTAGAAACATCAGTTTTACAACAATTTCCTCTGACAATGTTATATAAAGATTTTTCTAATAACTGCTTTACTTAGCTGGCATGTTTTATTGTCATTAACATTTTGAAAATGGATAATCAAAATCCATTTTCGATCGCTGGGGAGCGATATGTCGCTCCCCAGGAAAACAGTAAGTCAAGGATTAGTGATAAAAGTTTATAGACACCAAGAGTAGAAAAAATAAGTGAATCTTAAATGAAAAAAAATGCTAATAATTAATTGCATGAGCCGAAATAGTGATTGTGGCACTAGGGATCTGGTAGAGATCTGTTTAGGTGGCTAAACATTAGCGTGATGGCATGGAGGTCTTCCAGGTTTAGCTCATCCCCAAAGATAAATCGACAAATTACCAGCGGAAACATAAAGAACTGGTTAGCAATTATAAGAACAGCGTGATTGTTTAAAGCAAATAAATATTTTTCCATTGTTTTTTAAGGATTGTAAATGGATTTCAAATAACATTTTTGAATAAATTGTAATTCTAATTCTAATTTATTTTCAAAACTGATTCTCTTTTCGTATTACTGCAGTACCTTTGAGAAACCCATGTCACATTTCCTATCAGTAACAAACTTCTTGTTTGAGTAAAGAAAAGTTTAAATGTAAATCTGCCTGTCTTATCAGTAATTTTGGGCTCACTTGTAGATTAACAGTTTAAACAAAACAGGTTTATTGTGAGCCTGAAGTTTATTTTACAGTAAAAACCTTTTATAGCTCAGTGGTTGCACTGCATTTCTCTTACATGTCAGCGACCTCTGTGTAAGTTTTTACTTAACAAGCATGCAAAAGGTTCTACATTTGCCCTCAGATGACAGTGACTAATTGCCCTGAGGATGCGAGCTGCTTGTTAGGCTAAGGAAGGATTCACTCGCTTCTCAGCTGGCTAAATTCATTATTTCTCCCTTTTCAATTCCCTCCACCTCATCTTACAAAGGTTAGATACCAGATATGAAGTTTTTTTTTTCTCTAATTGTCTTCTTCTCATTTTCCATGTGGATCTGTACTTCATAGGATTTGAGAGAGAAGGACCTGAAGCAATTTAACTAAGCGTTCATTTATGACAGCTTTTCCCCAATTTGAAGCATATTTGATATCAGAAAAGACGGGTTTTTTTGCCAAGATTATGTTACCATCTGAATACACTCAGGAAGGGGTCGCACTCTCAGGTGTTTGGCTCTGCTTGATGTTGTGCTTTCCAGCTGTCTCCTTCTTATGGTTCTTTTTGTTCCTTCACCGAGTTACCTGTGCAGCTGCCGAGGTCACGGCTGTTTAGACAATTAGGAATGTTAGACAGAGGGGGTTAGTGAATCACACAGAACATCAATCTGGCTGGACATTGTGCTCTCACTTTACCACCCTGCTGTTTTGGTATTTATGCACACTGTTTACACGGAGCACACAGAGGGGGTCTGCCCAATCAATCCCATTATCTTTGTCAAACAGTGCCGATGCAGCTCCACCACACTCCTCTCTTTTAATGGTAAAAAATTTACAGGAACTCTGTGTTTGTGTTATGATTATCTGCATTTACCCTCCTTCCTCAGAACCGCCTTACGTCTCCAATACATATAGACTCTCAACTACCCTTCCTTGTGTTCAGCACCATTTCCTCCCACCTTCCCCCAACCTTTGACGCCCCTTTGCCTGTCCCTGGATAGGTTTCAGCATATAAATTTGAAAATGATTTGTCCTGCCCTCTTAATAATAGATGAGAGAGCAGAGTCAGGGTCCCTTCAATAAACTCCATCCTCGCTTTAATTAGTGAACAAAAAAAAAACAAAAAAAAAACCGTCAGGCCTGCTGAGGACTCTGGCTTTGGCTCCGTGTTAGTAATTAAAACTGAAACCACCAAAAGGAGAGGAGAGGAGAAGGCTCTATTTTTAACGGGCAGGCTGTTTGGTGCTGAGTGCCCGTATAAGGTTCTGCAATAAAGAGTGATAATGAAGGTGTGAGACCTCTGGGGGCTGACTGGGCGTTCGCTACAATGGCTGCTCTCACACCAGACTGAAATACAGGGAGCAATTAGAGGAGGCAGCGTATAGACTGGCCACCAGAGATTAGTTAACACCTCAGGAGCTCCGCTTCAGGACAGGCACATGCTTGTTTTCTTTCTCACTCTTCTGCTTTCAAGATAAGGCCGTAATGACGAGATTTATTTTATTCAATTGTCAACTTGGAGATAAAAGTACAAATGGTCTTGTTGCTCGGTTGTGTTCGTATAGATAGGGTCATTGATCTTTTCAAGATTTGTAGTTTTTCTTTTGAATTATTCACACACACATAAAATCTCTATCTTCTCTTTTTTTTTTCTGCACAAATGGACTTTAACACTATGACCAGTGCTGCTCGTGATGGAGGAGACCTTAAGCCCAAGAACCAATCAAGAGGACATTGTTAATAGAGGCCACATATAAGCCGTTAAGCCAGTATATGCATAATGTTATTTAATTGGAGTCATAAAAAGCCAATTAACCCCCTCCCTCGTGCTCTGTCTCTCCCACTCTCTTAATTCTCTGCCTCTTTCACTGTCAAATCACAGGGAACGTGTGAGCATGTGTGACACAAATCTGAGTGTACGATTCTATTGTACGGCTGGCACGCTATTATTTTAACGTAATTTTAAAAGCAGAGAGAAAGATAAGGAAGATGTCTCTAAAACTAGACTAAAACACGCCCTATTGAAATGTTCGTTCAAAGGTGAAGAGCTGCATGTGGTCCCTCTTTCTTTGCCTCCTTATTCTCCACATAGAAGGATTTTGACAGTGTGTTTGCTCCCAGGAAAATAGCAACAGTGGGTCGCAATATTGGATCTGTCAGGCTTGGGCCATTTAAATTTCAATGCCGGTAAAGTGGAAGGAGAGGGGGGAGAAGCAGACACTGTTAAATATGATGCTTGAATGAAAATCTAAACCCTCCAATACCTCTAAGCAATGTAACTCAATGAGATGAATTAACTGTAAATGCCTCATTCTCTGTGTGAGTGTCTTCCAATTTAAAATCTCATTATTCATATAAGATCCTGAACAAGGTGACTCTTAGGATAGATCAAATAAGTGAAGATAATCTTACCGGACAGTTCTATGCAAATAGGAAATGTATTGAATCAACTAGGAGGAGAATGGGGAATCAAATAAGCTAATAAAGTAGAGTTAGGATGAAAAACACCATGAATAATGTTTCCCCGCTATCTCAGCTCAGTGCTTATACTGCCTGTGAAGTTACAAAGTGTATTAATTCAAAGGATGCTGTCATTTAACGTGCATTCTCTTTAGTATTTTTTGAATAGTATTAACAGTCTGGTTCAATAAGCTTTTCTGCACCTTTAAATCAGCAAGCTGTTTAATCTCTTTCACCATAATCTTCGAATCATCACAGCCACAACATCTTAATTTGTATTATAATTTATAATTCCTAAATTATAATACATTTCCTCTGAATAGTGGTGCAATTTACATCTCAAGTACAGGTAATAATGGCGCCTTTTACAGCCTGGCACAGCTCAGTTTTCTCCAAACCAACCAAAGACAGTCTAACTACTAATAAATGTTTGTCGGAGAAGTCCGGCTGACAAGGATTGATTACAGGCCAGCCTGTTCAGAGCTGCACAGGTCTGCACGAGTTCATCTATAATTCATAGTATAAATAATGTAACATTCATTACAGAGAAAATATGAACTTTTTTATGGTTTGTGTATTGTGGACATTTGGAATATAAAGCTAACATAGTCTGTGCTTTAATTTGTTCTTCACCCCAGGGATGAAACCCAATGACAAATGCAATGAAATAATTATATAACAGCCTCGCCAACTGGCTGGAAGATAAAGGAACTCTGAGAAGGCTGCGTGCTCTGTTAAGAAGGAATATGTAGTATTTATTAACCTGTAGGATTAACCTTGTCCAGTAACTATACGTTAGAAGTCAGATTTGTTTACTTATTAGCATTCAGTCATGTAATCTAAAGGGAGTACTGAGTGTTATTAAAGTTGCTGCTGAAGCTTTGATTGCTGACTAACAGTTTGTACTCCAAGATTCCCTTTCCTCTTAGAGCTGAAACATTTACTAAGTAAGTCCTGAAAGGTTTTTTTATTCACCCTTTTTCTCCTTTTAATACATTTTCCAGATCCTCCAACACTTCACATGAAGACGCTTTTTGAACATGAGTATCCTTCACTCTGTGTTTGTGAGATGCCATGTAAATATACATGGAACATGCAGTTATACAAATCGTAGTAAACATTGGTTAGAAGAAGATAGCAGTGTATGAAGAGGCTTTGGCATATGAAAGAGATCACAGACATTTTGTGCCAATTTCAGAGTCAAAAATCTAAAAAGCTCCAAGATTTGCTTGAACTTTTCAGATGAAATGAATGTTTGTGATATTTTATGTTGTCCCATAGCCTATGCTCTTTGTAAAACCTCTCAGAAAGAAAATTGCCAGGCCTTCAGCCAAAGCATAAAACAATTTTACTCATGTTTAGAGAATTGCAACAAAGTTTCACAACAGGGCTTTAATTTGGGGGAGAAAACAGACATGCTAGATCGAGAAAGTCTGTAAATCTATTTAAATAAGGAAGAATTTTTGGTGAGGAGATGAAGCCTCCACTTCACCCTTTCTTTTCTACAATAACCAGGTCCATCTGGCTCATGGCACCTCATGCAGAGTTGTTACATGCAGCCCCCTTCCCTCCCATAAACCAGTTTCAACAACTCCTAAACAATATTTACCGTGAAGTTGCAATGATATCGGAAATCATTTCTGCATAAAATTCTGAACTTCTATTTTTTAGTTTAGTAATCAACAAATAAAACAAGCCTTTTGCATTTTAAATAAAGTGTATTTTCCCACATTGGAGCTTCCTGGCTGGCCATCCCATTTGATTTGATGGGTTATTAAACACTTCTGTCAATAAATAGCGTGGTTAATGCTGATTTCTGAACCCCCCCGTCAATAAATGACCATGAAACCAGCACAAATTAACCTCCAAATGTCATGGGAAAAGCTGGTTCCACTATCATTACACTAATACTCTAAGGAAAGCCTGATGACAGACCTCTGGCAATATAAACACATTACAGGCATATGAGTTTGTGTTTGAAATCATATGTGAAAACCAAAGAGTGCATTATGTGATTAGGAGTGTTGGATTGACAAAAGCCTTTTATTGATAGAATTATTATTGTCTTATTAGACAAATGATGAAGCTTAATACAACAGAGTTCTGCAAGAAAGCCTATTAGAGGTTGAATGGGGAAAATGCTAACCTTCCATCAGGATGATGGCCCTTTAAATAAAGCCAAATGCACAGTATAGATTTCTTACTTTTACATGGAAAGAAAATTGAAAACCATCTACCATTTTCCTTCAACTTTCCAAAATAAGACTATGTTTTATTGGTCAATCAAATAAAATTCCATTAAAATATGCAGAAGCTTATGGTTGTAACACAACAAAATATACAGTATATATGGACTACAGGATGTGAATACTTTTGCAAGGGAATACTCATACTTTCTTACTCCTTGGATGTCTCTCCCTCTCTCTATATATACAGTATATGTGTATATCTATATACATATACTTTGTTAAAAATAATTCCTCTTTTCTGCAGCCTCTTCATGCCTGAGCAGGACAATGACTGAATTCAAACATGTTTTTTTTCTTTTTATCATCAGCTGGGTTTCTTAGCTTGCCAGTGTAAATATAACACCATGGAGAAATATAAGTCTACATGGTTGTCCATGAAATTGTTAAACCTGGCTGATTTTCAAAGTCTTTGTTTAGACAAAAGTTGTAAAAAATATATGAGCTAAAATAATTGTTTTACTAATGTATTTTGCTGGCTGAACAAACTGAAAAAGTAGCCTGTGGATGTCCAGTGTTTGGAGAGGAATTGCTGCCATATGGTATGACACTTTTATGGGAAGCTTAGTGATGATAACTATAGACACAAAGATGTGGAGCCATTTGTCCTTTTGAACTGTGTGGAACTCACAGTGCTTTCTAATTATAATTTGAGCCAAGAACCTGGTAATCAAATATATATGCAGAAAATGCGAGGCTGTACAACATCAACATCTTCAAACTTCATATAAGGGATCCAAGTAACACAACATCTGTTGCTTAGTGACTTGTAATATGACAAACATAATTGTGGAAAACCATTTTTTGTTGTGCATGTAAAACTGACTCAATGATTGTCTCACTGTGTTTTCAAAGTACAATAAAAACATTGTGAATACCAGTGAAACATTTACTGGATTAAAATAAGACGTGGCATATTAGTGACATTATAGAGAAACCTTCTGACACTTGCAAAATATTATCTTAGTCCACGTAAATTCAGGACTTCTAAGACCTATGTAATAACATGTAAACGAGCTGTGATTTGTTGCAGCAGAATATAAATCACCACACACAGTTGAGGGAAAATGCTCTAAACTGAGGATTTGTCATTTCTAGTAATAAAAATATTATAAATTCATAGTCCTCTAAGTTCTGCTTTTAATGATGCTTTGTATTCATGAAACATAGATTTCCAAGCACATATGATTATGCATGCTTTCGTGGAATATTCAGTAAAATAAAATCCATTAGACCAAAAACAAAAAAGAGGGAGATGGAAAAACTCTGGCTTTAATGCAACAAATCATTTGCCATTAACCTCACCTGTTATTTTATGGAAAACAGGGTCTACGCCCTTCTAATATGTCTAACAAAGACCAATCAGATTAGGATCAGATGGTAACATAAAATAACATTGACACTGTGACTCTCCATCCATTATCCATACTACTTTTTCAAACACATGTCTATAATTGGGGCTTTTATATTTTGCATTTTTGATGCTTCAGCTGTTCCCTATGTCAGCTCTGGCCACACAAACTGTGACGACAGTGGGCAACAAACCCCCGATGCCTGATGTGTAGGAAGTCAGTCTGTCACAACAGGTCAGTATCACGCGTGCTCATTCAGCTGCAGATGATACGGTAAGTTCCACAATCTGAGCCAACAAAGAGAAGAATTACATTCCTGTGTGTCCTGCAGGCTCTCCAAGTCTCTGTCTGTGCTGTCCTTTTCACTGCCAATATCAACAGAAATGTCAACATCGGACGTCTGTCAGCACCCTGTGTCAGATAATCACAGGAAATGGGACTTGTTATGGCTGGGTTTATAATGCTCTCATATGTACCTCGCTGGGCGTCAAGTAATGCAAGAATATTGTCTGATAAGCCAGCACTGCTTACATGAATATGAGTTGCAACTTATTCAAAAACAAACATTGCAGCTCTTCCTTTAGATGAAGAAATAATATTGATTTGTTTGCCTTGACATTTGAAGGATATATTTTTGTGGTTTTGAATGTTAACGGCTGGAATTCGGTAATAAGAATCAGTTGCCTCTTATATCTGAACACAAAACTAGCAGTTTATTTGCAGAGTCATTTGAAGTTTCCTGTCATATTAAATTTAAGATGCTTATGATAGTTCAAGAGTTGTATTTATTTATTATTTTTTACTTATTCTCATGCACATTAAGATAAAGAACAGCCAGCAACATTTTACATTGTGGAAATTATCGTATTAATGTTTTCAGTTGCAGTACTGGCAGATATGTTTCTTTGAGGAGTTTCCATGAAACAAGGTTGCAGCAGTTGGAAACACATTTTATTAATCTGATGACTTGTAAAATGCACAAACTGTCAACAGTAGATACATAACATAATCAGACATATTGCATCAAATGTCTGAAAATTTTTTAACATGTATATTTGGCCTTATCCTTCCCTTGTTTTGTCCATTCATCAACTTTCCAAACTTTTTTAGTTTGTCCAAACGTAACTTTGCAAAACACTTTGCTGTTCTGCTCTTTTCAGAATACTGTTCTGCACAACATCCAAACAAGAGGCACTATTTCTTCTCTTTCTCTTTTTTATATTTTAAAAACTTTGAGATGAATAAATGCTAATGTTCTTTCTCTGAGTATTGGATGTTCTGATCTTATTTTTTCCCATGGAAGATATCTTTTTTTCCCTAAACGTTGTATTGGATGTGAAGGCTAATTTCTCATTACAAGTAAGGGAAATTATTAATATTATAATTTTTTTGTTGCTAATCATTAGATCTTTAAAGGGCAAGTTTTTATGATGCTTCATTTGTTTCTAACTGAACTTATCTGTGCTGGAGAAACAGAATGTACAGAACGGTATGGGATGCAGGTTATTTTATATTAAAAATGACTCCTACAGTCCCAAAAGAAGAGTATGTCATCTGCGCTCTCACAGCTTGCTTGTTACCTCACAAATCAGCTTTCTAAAATGGCCTTGTTAACATTTTAAACCTACGGATTCATAAAAGGCGAATCCGGGGACTTTTGGACACCCTTGTGCCCCGTCACAAATAGTACACTCTTGATTTGCAATTCCAAATCTACAACATAAATAGGCCTTCACAGCACCAGCGTGAATCCAACTAAAAAAAAAAAAAATCCCTGAATAGATTTTGAATTTTAAAAAGTAGATCAAATGAAAATCACACAAAGGCAGCAGCAAGTGGAATTGAAAGTGTGATACGGATGAGGGGGGTGTGTTGAAGGGGTACGGATGAAAACAGGATTAGACTCCACAGGCCTGGTTCCCACAGATTGCCTGAAATGGGGAACAGATTTAAAGCAGGTACTGTGTGTTGACAGGTTTGAGTTTTTTTTTCTACACACAGGCATTTCCCTTTTCCTTTTTTCAGCATGTCTTACACATTTAACTAGACCCATGTCAAAACCTGTTTACATGTCATGAAAAGAAGCGGAACATGTTCAAATCGGGTAAGCTATTGAAGAAAAAAACTTGGATGATTTGACAGTTTGAGTCTCTTTAACATTCACCACTTTGAGGAGGCTGATAAGTGATATGCATGTTTAGGATTTCCCTCTCACTGAGCTTTTTAAGCGATGTAATTGACGCTGATTAAAATTATGCGCCGAGAGTAAACTCCAGTCTTGTTTACATGTGTGACCCGCGCACAGAGGAGCTCCGCGGTTCAAAGGGCGCGTTGTCGCACCTTGATTTCTTCTTCCTGCAAAATCAAATACTCGCCGTATGCTTAAGAATTTTCCCTGTATGTCAGCAAGTTTTGGAGATTAAACTGTTTCATGTTTAATGGGATAAGAAGGAACATGAGCTTCTACCCAATCCTGGCCAAATTGAGTGTTTTTAATGCAATTTGTCAACTCCCTCTGCTAGTGGGATTTGTTCCATACTGTTAGATGTGGAGTCAATTACATAGTATCTCGAAAGAGCATTTTGCTTGAGAGATTGCCCGTCTGGCAATATTAAAGCTACTTAGTATACAGTGTGTTTAGCTAGAATGAACGGAGTGTGGTTAAAATGTTTTTAAATTTCTAATTTTTTTTTTTCATAAAGCTTGCATTAAAAAACGATTTACTTCTTGTATCAGTGAGCATTAACATAGATAATATATGTGACAGTAAAATATGAAGAGTCTGTCCCAAACATTCACTTAAGTAAGAATATGACTCTGAAACGTCCGGCATGATTAACTACAAAGACCAAGCATTACAAATGACTCACCAGTTAATGTTAACAAATATTCTCCCTTAAGGGCCTCTGCTAATAATTTAATATTCTTCACAAATATTATTCTATCCACCTGCTCTGTGCACTCCTATTTTTTCCCCCTTTTCTCCCCCGTTTTGTGATCATACATAATTTAGTCCCCAGCCACATCTAATAAATGATGTTGACACATGCTCTTGCAGAGAGCGCTGCCTGGAAGTGTTGGTTGATAAGCCTCTTTGCATTCCTTCTGGATCCAATTTTTGCCCTATCAGTACAGGAGTGTGTGGCCCCACTCACACAGGTCCACCAGACCCCCTATATGTCCCGGGGATTCTGATTTGTGAAAACCCCTTAAAGCGGGTGAAGAGATTTTTTTTGTAAAATTCTCATTTGTCACCAATAGCAATGTTTTCTCAGTGCTCCTTTTTTATTAGTATTCTTGCTCACTTGCATAGAGATTTTAATATCACATTTTTCTGCTCTTCTGATTTTTTATTTATTTATTTTTTGTTCACGTCAAATATATATATATATATATATATATTTTGGACTCGATTCTGTGCAAAAGAGCATTGATTATATTGTTTTAAAAGTGTGTGCATGGGGGGAAGGGGGTGGAAATGGCTGTGGGTGGGGGTCATGAGCAAAAACTCACTCCCACGTTACAGTGAGAATGTGGTGAACAAACTGCCTCCACAGAGTCACCAGAATGTGGAGATGGATTAAATATTGAAATTGCTTTAAGCGTTTATACCCAAATATTTGTCCACTCTCAGCCTGAAATGAATTCCTACAGTTCCAACTTGGCGCCGTCGCCCCTGCCTGTTTTTCCCTCTTCTTCTTCTTTACCTGAACATTTTTGAGAGAGAATCAATTAGATCAATTTCCCTCCACCAATTGTTTGGTTTATATATTATTTTGCTGACCACACCTTAAGGATTAATATTTGATTAGCCTTCAGGAAGGGTTGGAAAGTACTTATTAACCTTATTTGTCAATCTGTCAGTGCCACTGTGTGAGTTTCGCCTTGCTTCCGGGCTGCAGGGGGGGAAGGGATCCTTTAGGGGAATATCATCTTTCCAATTGCTGCTCTCTTCTGGATGTTTCATCGTAATTATCCATTGTAGGTTGCTGCCACAAGCATGACAGTCATTTTTTGCATTTTGCCGACATTTGTTAATTGATAATCTGATACCTCCTCCCAGACTTTATGAGGACTAAAAGCTATTTAGCTGTTCTATTTATTTATTTATTTTATTTTATTTATTTATTTTTTTTACCATTTACCCAATTATGCCAACTGCTTTTCTTGAATTAGAAGATAGGTTTGGGGGTTTATGTTTTTATGTGTTTGAAAAGAAAATAAAGAGAAAGATGCCATTTGGGTCATTCTCATTACCTTCCATAAAAAAATATGCATCTTCTAACATTAAAATTGACAAATAAACTTTCCCACTGTAAGCAGTTCTTTTTTATATTACTAAACGCTGGAACATTTTAATTAAGTCTCCACCACAATGCTGAAATTGACTTTATGTATAATTGCTCATTATACGTCTTGTTTTCAACAGTGGGGAAATTAAGGGGCGTCAAATGAATGAATCTCAGACATGATTAGTCCTCTTCATCCCAAATGGATAATTTTCTTTTAATGCCCAGCACGAGCTTTGATGCAAAGTGAAATTGATACTAGATGCATGAGAACATTTAATGAATTGCCAATTTTGTTCTCAAAATCCAGCTAACAGAGGTTCTATGGGGAAATTTAAAATCAGGATATGAGTTGAACGTTCGACTTTTGGAATGATAGCATCATGTTGATTTTTTTTTATTGACAGTATAAACATATTTTTGTATATTTGATGTGTTGTTTGAAGATAAGTGCACACAGGTCTGTCTCTGCTTTCTTGAGTCTGCTTTTCTCTGAGTGAATCTCATCTTCAAGTACACTGGAGGCCTTGCAGATCCGTCTCCTCAACCTCTGTGTTATCTGTGATGATACGCCCCCACGCTACCGAGCTCAGTCAAAGACCATCCCATGGTTTGCAGTGTTAATTACAGATCTTTTGATGTGATAGAACACAGCCCTGTAGAGATTGATTACTCTTTGAGCTAAGTTGTCTTCCAATTACTTAGACAATTAGCCAACTAATTAAAATACTTACCCTGCGCATTGAAAAAGGAAGAGGAGTACCGCTGTGAGGATCTCCCTTGATATATGAGCTGCCAGCGATTCTCAGAGTGTCTCAACTGAAGAGGAGAAGGCCTGGTGTGATGGCTGAAGCTCGGGAGAAAAAAAAAAAAAAAAGGCCTGAACCCAGCGCAGAAGACTGGGAGAATAATGTGGATCGAGTATTTGGAGGCGTTCATCACTTCTTGTTGATTGAGGATAAGAATGTTTGACAATCAATCATTTCAGAGATGCTTTGACTGCCTGACAAATAACAGACTCTCAACGGCGAGCTCAAATATTGAAAATTTAAATAGCTTTTGGTTCCACTCAGCATTTGGCTTGTTATCTGAGTGGTATTTGAATGGAAAAGCTTAAAAAAGTCGAGTGCATGTTCAGCTTGAAGTTTTTTCAGACAAATAATTATTCACCAGACTTGAATCCACTAACATATATTGTAATATTTACATTCAAATCATCTAGTTGGTTTGAAAATGTCAGATTGGGTCTTAATGAATCATCCTCAGATAATAAAACAAAAATATATATTTTTTTAAAAAACCCTTGAGGCATAAAAATTATTGTACTGTCTGATAGAAAATGGCTAGTTTTTAATTTTTCTTATCAAAATATTGAATTTGGTGTTCATTCAGTTTCAAACAGAAACTATGTTTGTTCCTCTTAAGTCCCAAGTGTCCAAGACAACTGCAGTTCCTGTGGGTCTGTGTGAAAACTTTTGCAGAGAAGTGCCTATATGAGATGGCACTTTTTGTCTAAATGTCTTTGTTAATCAGGGTAAATGATAAATCAGCTTGTTTACTTTAGATTTATCTGTTGGATCATTCCAGATAAAAATCAGGCAATTCATGGAAACACCAAATTTATTATATCCTATTTTAATGTCTGACAAAGAATAAATACAAACTACAGCTTTATTTGGTTTTATTTATTAAAGCTGCAGCATATCATTTTTATAAAACAATATATTTTTTTACATGTTTGTCACCATATTGTGACAGCATAATATGAGACACATACAGTAACCGAGCTCCTACTGCCATTTGTGGAAATAAACCCCTCTGTCAGAAACAACCAATCAGAACTGGAGGAGCGCATTAGTGTTGTCAATCACCATAGTGTACATGCTGTTCACACACTCCCCCTTGCTCTCTGCGATACTACAGAAAGTTTCCCATTCTGGAGCCTGCCGTGAATGCTAAAGCTAGTTAGCATGACTGCCACAGCAACTGAGAAATATTCCTGTAAGGATAAGTTGTTTCTCTGCCATTAACACATTGAGCAGTGCCTCTTCCCATTTATAATTGTTGAAAATGAAGTTTCTATATAGTTACTTCTTTATTACTGAGAAAAACAATTAGAAGCCCAAAATTTAAATACATACTGAACTGATATAGTTTTTCTCTTTTTTAAACAACAGAGAAATGCTTTTGAGGAAGTTGACTTTGAGAATCCCTGTCAAATATTTTAGACAATGATCTAAGGCACACAGTAAGGTCTAACTCTCAAAGTCTGGATTTAAATGAGATTAAGGTGGTTTGATATTTTATTGCTTAGCATTTGTTTGGGATCTGAAATCCATCTGGAGCATCTGAAATCTTTCCTGTCTTATATTAAATTGGCAACACACCTGCACTTCATTAGACCATACCACAACATAACAAGTTATAACAAACAACAAAATCTAAACAGAGAAACAGGAATAAAGTCATTCATTTAACTTACAAAATCATTTACATAACTTAATGGTCTGCAAAATAAAGCATGTAACACAGGGCAACTCAAAGGATCATTTTAAAGAAAAACATACAATACAATAAAGAAACCCCTTGGTAGAAGTTTGGTAGAACCCAGTGATGCAATCAGTGTTACAACCATTTAAACAGAAACTGCTAGGCCAACTCCTCCCATTCAGATTTGGGCACACAAGGTTAAATAGTACTCTTAAGTTAATTAATAAACACAGTACAGGTTGTTGTAAATATTGTGGAGAGATGGAAACAATACAGCATGTATTTTTGGAATGCAATAAGTATGTAAGGGAGAGAGAGATGTTGGTTAATGAGTTGAATAATTGTAAATTAGATTTAGAAGAAATATTTCAGAAATCATCAGGAGATATAATTTTTGAGAGTATTTTTAGATTTCTAAGAAGAACGGGTATTATGGGGAGGGTATAAGCGTGTGATCCATACTCCAACCTGGAAGGTGGCGGTAATGCGCCTGTAAGTTGTTTGCCAACCGCCATAAAACAAGAAGAAGAAGAAGAAGCTCCTCCCATACACCTACTCAGGATGTAGCATCTGAAATGGACAAACAATGGTGAGTAAAAAAGAAAGATAAACAATTTACCATAAATGTGCCTTGAAATAAAATAAACCAGAAGTGTTTAACTAAAACATTTACATAGATGTAAACTGCAACACAATGCTAGCACAAACAAACCTGGGATAGTGAGTGAAGCAAAGTTGCAACAGCAATGTTAGCATTGTGACCAACTAAGGAAAAATAAAGTGAATCAGAAATAAGAATATGGGACAAGTGGTAAACATAAACTGAACCACTTTATCAAAGAGGAAAAAATATATATATTTTCAAAGTTAGTGAGTGCGGCTTATATTCTGGTGCACTCAATAGTCCACAAATTATATGGTGGTGAGTAATTCCTGCAAAAGACGGCCCAACCAAATGAACATTAATTTCAGAAAACTATAATTTATGTTTAGGAAGAAGAGAAAAACTAAATGATTCTCTTTGTTTAGTTTTTGAGGCCTATGACTGACTAAGGGCTGACTGAGGCTTATTGTCACGTTCCCTCAGCCCCAGCTGGGCAGCTCCATTATTGCCCTTCTATTGTAATGTTAATGCAGTGTTATCTGTGCAGAGGACAAATATGCACTGGACAATGGGGGTGCTGACATGCATTTAATTTATGCATCCATAATTACTTTTGATGATGTCGATAATTATGTTGTACTTTTGATGTGGGTTTTTTTTCTCCTGTGCAAACAGCAGAAGCACCTTATAGCTTTCCCTTTTTCTGATCAACTCTGCAAATATGTTACAATTTTTTAAACCGAAAAGTTAGTCTGAAACAGTATTTGTTAGATTGGTAAAACTATTTTAGTGCATCATTGAAAGTCTATTCAATTTGTGGACTTTGTGCTATTTTTGAACTGCCCCAGAAATCCAAAAACAGATCATTTCATATCAATTTTAGTTGGATGATTTTGTGCTGGCCATCTTTGCCGTTTAGAACAATCTTAAATTTTTATTTAGTCATTAAAAAAAACATAAGAAAATTGATCACAAAAACCTAAATTTAAGTCTAGTGTACATAAAATCTATTATTTAGACTTTGGGACTTGTTTAGAACTAAAAGGAGTAGGGAGCCTTCTGTGAGATCAGGTCACACACACAAAAAAACTGTACTTTTCAAACTCAAACAGCATCATCTTATTTATCTTTATGATTTAAAATTTTAGTTTAAATAAATTAAAAATGCTGTGTTTCACATTCCATCAAAAATACTTTATCCTAGGTGAAAAAGTATTCAAGTTAAGTGAATCTTCATAAAAAAAATTTTATCTATCAAAGCATTACTTCAGTCCAGTTTTGTGTTTTCTTCTTTCTTCCCACTGTCTGTTTCCAACTCAAACAGCGTGCCCTATTGAAGTCGCTGGTGCAGGATCTAAAGCCCCCCTGTGATTAGAAGGTCAGCAAGTCTGGGAGATCAAACCCTCCTTCCTCATCCTCTAATCACAGACTATATAAAACAATCTTAGCACCATTTAACCTGCACAGGGCTCTTGATATGGCTTGGCATGCTCTGTCTCTATTAATCAATCAGCTTCATGCCTTCATGAAATCTGGGATGCAAATGTGTGTTATTGCTGTAGGTCCTTTCTCTGGGGAACTTTTTTTTGTTTGAAACATTCAGCTCTCTGGTGATAAATTTTCTCTTCTTACATGTAGCTCAAGTTGGTGGTTATAACTGTAATTAGTTGCAGAAGGACATTACTCAGTTTTCATGAAGCTGCAAATACTAGAGATCTTTCATTGTTTTACTGGTAATGGTTGTTTAAATGTAACAAATGACATTACATTCTGACAAATATTACAATAATCTGCTAATTTAGCCTCATTAGATGGCAGCATTTATGACAATATGGGCATAATTGAGGCAGATCTAACTCTGTTATTTTCTGTGGATAGTTTTCTGGACTGAAATATTTTAAACTGATTGCAGATTCTTTCAAATGCAGATGGGGATTTGTGAAGGCACAAAAACAGTGATTCTTAGTTTTTCCTAGATTTTTGGGGGAATGATCTTGTCTGTCTCATTGTTATGAACCGAGTATCAGTTGTCTTGTTGTACCTTGAGCTGGGTGTATTGCTCCACCGCTGGTGTCCTGAGAACCCCTCAGAATGGATTAAGGAAATTGATATACAGCAACAGGAAGGACTCAAAGTAATGGATTGGGATGGATCCAGTATGACTTTTTCAGTATTCCAGTATTGGTATCATACCAATACTGGTACCAATACTTCACCAGAAGGTCAAGTATTGGAATACTTGACCTGCTGGTATTTTTGTCTGTTGGAACAGACCAAAACTCAATAGAAAGGCAAGTTTGGTGAACATTTACCTATACCCTTATTGTCTTTAGCTGACAATATGGGTATATGTAGTACAAACTAAACAGTTTTCTTTGTCTGTGTGAAGATTTGGCTTTTGAGGTAGCTTTGTTTTGAGGAACAGCATGCTCCTTGAATCAGTGGCTATTTTACTGTGGCTAACCACATAATGTCCCTTCCTGCTGCTGTATATGATCTGGGAGCTGTGTCAAATGGCTGCTCCATCGTCTCAGGCTGGCTGGACTGCTGATGAGAGCAACATAAACTACCACGCAGTATCCCATCATCTCTGGCCACTTAGTTCCTATCATTGTCAGAGGTTATTTTGCCCTTATGAGGGGTAGAAGGTTTTCAGTGTCAGTAGTGGATGATTAATGGTTTGCTGTGGCTCCCTCCCTCTGAAAAGTGCATATTATTCGTCTAGAATAAGATTTTCTCCTACCTGCGACCCTCTTAGCAGACGCCTGTACGCCAGGAGAGGAATGTTTAATTCCATGGAGACCTTTGTCCCCTTGAACTTATTTAACACATTTGTTCTTCTGACTCAAAAAAAAAAAAATAATTGATTTTCAAGTGGAAAGTCACATTTACATCTGTCTGTTCCCTCGTGATTAATCAAATCTAATTAGCAACACAAGTGGGGACATAACATGTTTGGAATCAGAAGGTAGTGATATTGTTGGCTGGTGATATCAGTAGCATACATTCACAATTTATTAGACATACCTATTCCACTGTTTGTTGACACAAATAGCTAATCAGGCAATGACAGAAACATGTGACCTGCCGAAATTCAAACTGAGCATCAGAATTTGGAAGAACAGAAATTTAAATAACTTTGAAAGTGGCATGGTTGTGTTTGAATGGCTTGAAATGACAAAATATTCAAAAAGTCACAGTTGATCAGATAAGGTCAGAAAATGTCAGATAAGAATAAGCCGACAGGTTCAAGATGATAGAAAGGCAACAGTAGCACATTAAATCACTCTTTACAATCAAAGGAACTAGAATACAATGTCTTAATGTGCAATTCATCAAGCCTCGAAATAGATTGACTACAGCAGCATATGACCACAGGGGGAGCCATTCCTGCAATCTGGAACAAACTAAGGCTATTATTTGCGTAGTTTTATACACTTTTCATCCTCTGACTAGATTTTTGCATAACACACAGGCTCTGACACGACACTACCATCAGACTCACGAAAGCGAGAGTATGTACCAGACGACCCACTGGTGTCCACACAAGCCGGTTCGGCAGTAAACAGAAAGCTAATCGAGTAAGATCGCTGTTTCACTCTTTCATTTATTCTCTGTGCTACTCAAGACATACCATACCACATACCAAGTGCAGTACTTTTTTGTGAGTAAATGATTTTAGTTTGTATTTCTTTTCTCACTCATAACATTCTTGTCAAATTGCTGGTATATATTGTTTGGACGGTCTGAGTCATAGTCATAGGGAATCTTAAGCTGTCTGCTCAGCCCAGTTGACTTTGACATATTCTAATTGCTGTGTTCATCATCTGACCCGATTTCCATTGGATCAGATCCCAAACAGATCTGGTGTGTTTTGGGTCTTACATCGGACAATGAATGACTGGAAAAGTTTGACACATCTCGCCATTTATCAATTTAGTGTAACCAATAAAAAAACATTTATCCGTCCTGACATTTCCTAATGCTTCAGGCAGGTGGTGTAGTGGTATGGGAGCTATTTTCTTGTCATGCTATGGGTTGCGAAACTTAAACCTAACATCATTTAAATGCTTGAAATGACCTGAAAATCGTTGTTGCTAACCATGTTCACACCTTTCTGTTCACAGTGTACCCATCTTCTGATAGCTATTTTTAGTGTAATGCTGCACCATATGACAAAGGTCAAATCATATTCAAATGGTTCACCACACTTCACTGACCTCCACAATCACTAGAATTTAATCTAATAGAGCACCTATGGGAAGAGGTTGAATAAGAGATTGGAGCATTTGGTTCTAATAAGATATAACTAATAAAATTACCAGTTGGTGTCAGTTTTAGAGCAATTGTAGCAAAATTACTAACTCTGAGTGAAAGCTTAAGAAAATATCTCCTTGTGACAGGAATTTGTGATATTCAATGGAAGCAAAATATTGAATATGTTGGTTTGTGGCGTTATTTGGCCGAGAAACTGACATTACTGTGGAAGCCAAACAGAAAGCAGCCTTTGTATCATGACCTTTACCATAGAACACTGTTCTTGTTTCGAAATCCCTTCGAGTGCAAGAAACAACCAGACTCTGCTGGGGCCTATATGACTCAAATTATATCATTTGTCCAATTTGCTATTGTTTCATCCATGTCAGGATAATTTGCTTTGGGTTTCCCCGTAATGTCTTGGGTTTTAGCTGCCCCCCCTGAGAGAGCTGCTGTACTGCATGTGCCCTAGATAGACTGTTTATCAAGTATTCCACGTTCTGTCAAGTTGACTTTCCGAGCATGATGCACGGATAAAACGTGCGGCTTCATTTCACCAACAGTCTCAGGAGGACTGAGGCTGTGACCGTAGTGGGAGCCTGTTTACCTGGGGCATTAATTGGGTCGGAGTCAAAGCACGGCGGCAGACAGTCTCATTGAGGATAAAGACAAGCCAGCTATCATTACTCAACACCTACTGTATAATGACAGCTTCATTTCTCCCTCAGTAGCTATCTCACTTCCAATTAATCTCATCATCTCTCCCAATAGTTGAAAAGTCAGAAGCCAAACAGATTCAACATATGTTTTCAACAACGTTATGCTGTAATCTGTGCGCTGGCAAGGATCTGTCATGTTTTTTTCATGCAACCTATAAAGATCAGCTTGAATTTATCTTTTCTTCAATGTTACATTTGTCATGATGACAGAAGCTGATGTGTTAAATTGCTCTAAACTCTCTGCATTCAAAAAAATTATTTAGAGATTATTTTTTTGGTGCTTCCCAGTAAGTACGAATTTGACATCCGGATGAGAAAATTTGTTAATCAGCTTGTGGGTTGAGTCACTCCTTGTGACTCAAGGAGTCTACAAGAACAGACAGGGACCACAAGCAGCACCAAACATCCGAACAGCTTTGTCTAACTCTTCTAAATACAACAGACTGTCTTTTTTCTTTTTGCAATGACTAGAGACTCTTCGCACAAATAAGGGGAGACTGGCTGTCTTAGCCATTAAATTTACAGAAAAGTTGAAACATCATCTTTCTGCCTCATCTTGTGCAGGCAGGGTGTCATGCTTCTCCAATTAATTGCCTGTTTGCCAAATGTATCTTCGCACAATATCTTGTTATATCTTTTGATTGCATGTGCTTAATCCTTATCATAATTGGAGTTGCACGCTGCCGCTGGGCCATTTGTGTCTCATACCAAATTAGGCTTAAAATTGTTTACTGAAATTAAGATTCTGTTCACTGCAGCTAAGAATTTTATATCACAGAAACCAATTATGCCGCTATATTAAAAATTAAGAGTAAGGGAAAGAAACATGAATATAATGATATTTTGGATGGCAATCTGTTGTTCTTTTTTATATTCCGACAGGAGATGATGTGCCTTTACATCAAGGGGTCCAGACTTCTTGTTTATTTTATTGGCTCTTGATAGCACATCAAGAATTCCCTCAGCAAACAAATCAGTCCGCTCAACCATCCGGGAACCAGAAGATCAGTGAAGCCAGTCCTCCTTGGAAGTATTTTAGGTCTCAGGCAGAGGAGGAATAATAATCATAACCATGAATGGGCTACATGGGTAATGGAGCACTACGTCTGTCCCCGTTTGGTATGTGAGGGTGTTGCCTTTACGCAGGTAAATGTGAGATGTCTGTGAATTGTACAGGCATTGAGAGGTCAAGGCAGACTGAACAGTCATTAGCATAGCTCATAGATGATAAATCAATTCAATCAGAAAATGCAACTTTTGTCTTATTGACCAGAAAACAACCTATTTTCCTATGCAAAAGATTAGACAAACCCACTTATTCAAAAATAATTATGTAGGAGTGTCAACATTTTTCACAGGTTCAATATATTTTCTGTGTCCTTAGATAATCCTGTGTGGTAATAAATCTGACCTGAATGTACAGTGTATGTCAGCTAATTACAGCGAGGCTTATTTACTCAAAAGATAATATTTGCATGTGACGTATCAACTAATCCTAATTAAATCAATGTAAAATGGTGAAATAAAATGGATTTGGCCTCCAATTATTATGCATACACATCATATATATATATATATATATATATATATATATATATATATATATTATTTATTTTCTTTTTACATTAGTTGGATTTTCATGTTACTGACAAGTCTTTATCAGAAACTTTGAATTGATTTGTATTTATTGCATGAATGGTCAAGAAAACTGTCTGGACATGTCTGGAGGAAAATTATGTTCATATGTTTAGAAGTTAAATGTTAAAGGACTCAGTTGTACCCTCCAAAGAGCCATGCAAGAAGTTTGTATAGTTGGTCTTTTCCTGAAGCGTCTTCAGATTATTTAGATTCATGTTTTTTTATCAAAATCACATATGAATGTTGACGAGCCTCTTTCAAGACTAGGCATCTTTTTAATCATGATATACTTTCAATAGCTCCACAGATTTGGGATCAGATTGATGTTGTTCATTGCTAATCCTATCTCTAAGCACAGGCTGTTTGCATGTAAAACATGATTCTGCTAAAGGCAATTGTTTTGCATACTCTGGTGTTTCATTTGCAAATAGAATTTAAGAATATGTCCAAAATCCTAGTCAAAATATGTTTAAAGCTTTTTAAGAGAAGGTTAGATTTCTGATAAAATTCTTGCTATTACCTCGTTTATGCACTTCCTGTTATCGACCTTAAGTTTTTCTAAAACTAAAGCTGCTATCACAAATTTCTCTTACCTCTCCCATATTTGTTTGCATGTTAAAAACAAGTATGGTAATCAGTCTGAAAGTATGAAAATCAAGTGGATTTTGTGGAACATAAGGTCCTATCACACCACAGGTAGGTTTTCATACACTTAAATTCTGAATGGAGCATATTTATTTGGATCAAGATTGTAGAATTCTTGGTGTTTTATTATGTCATATTTTCTTTTACATATTTATGGGTCAACCCTGAGATCATCTTGAAATGTCTGAGCACTCAAGTTCTCAGACACTTACTAGCCAAGTTATTTAGAAATTAGGTAAATGCCATAAAATGATTCAGTTTTATTTGAATTCTTAAAATTGTTATTCTGAGAATAAATATATTTTTATAGTATATTCCTCTCATGGCTTTCATTAAGTCAAGAAAATATATTCAACTGATAGATTTTGATGTAGATTTGAGACTAATAACGTAATATACAGTATAACACATAATCAGGACGATGTGATTTTAAGGCATAATAGGGTAACATGTAGGATTAATTGAGATATATTTTATTTCACTGGACTGCAGAGAAGCTCATTCTGGAGCATTAATTGCAATCAGCTACTTTTTCTTCCCAGTGTAACTGAAATACAAGGCAGACCAGATTTTATCCAACTTCAGGGTGTGCTAACTAAAAACCAAACCAAACAACAAGCGTAACTGAGACTAAATCTGAAAGTAAATCCCAAGTTTAAAAGATAGAAAACAAAAATAACAAACACAAGTGCCAGTATTCTAAATTCTTCAGCAGATCATCTTTAGTTGAAACATTTGGATCTTGTCATTTGTTCATACAATAAAACACCTGAGAATGGCATCTGCTCCGTTTGCTTTAGGGGCTTTTTGTTGAAGCAGCGGGTACACGAAGGCATCCTCGCCTCCAGATTTTGATAAAATGGCTTTATTTGACTCCTAAATGAGAACACCTAAAATACAGTGCAGAAACACTGTAAATATTATTTTTGTAGATTTTGTGTTTTTTGTAAAATTAGAAGAAAATAAACCAGAAGTTAATATTGTTTTAAAATGTTGAGAGGACAAAGGTTGTGAGCTCAGCTTCTTTCTTTGGCATGTGTGCAGGGATGAGTTTGTGCTTCCACTGTAGAGTGGGAAAATAATTTTCATCACATTGTGTTTTATAAAGTAAGTTTGGCCAAAACATGAACTGGATTGGAGAAGAAATACACCAGTATCTCCTGGGATTTTTTAGTTTATTTTGGCACAACAAAAGCAGAAAAGAAGAACAGCGATAAAGTCAAGTGAGCAGTTTTCCGAGAGAAATTACAATAAAGAAGATTTTCGAATTTTCTGCTTTCTTATTGTTTATGTAGATCCCGTCTACCTAATTTCCGAGTGCAGAATTCTTTTAAGATATTAATCTACCAGTTTTTAAAGCAGATAGACAAAAAAAACCCCTCACAGTCCAGCTGTTGGCCAGTCTTTAAAGACAGTATTGCAGGTTCCTGTTCTGCAGTCTCTGTGGAGGCATATTGGCAGACTCTGTTTGCTCTGTTAATTAAATTTCCTCTTTGCAGCAAATGAGGTCATATCCACTATTGGTGTAATGTCTCTCTCATGTACAACAAAGGGAATGCAGAGAGTCCAGGAATCTTTACTGAAACAATCAAGTATATCATTGTTTGTCCGCGGATCTATACTTTTGAGGAGCATCACCATGGTGAAATGTGATGCCTCTGCTTGTGGTTTTTATTGCTTCAATTTTACAGACAGTTGGGATTAATGTTGGGCTCTGCAGCATCCAAGAACAAAAAGAAAAGAAAAAACAATATAGGAGATTTTTTTCCATTATTCTGAAGCGAATGAAATCATTTGTTCTTCACTGAGTTTGTTGTTGAAACTGTAAGTATGTGTCATTTAAAAATGTTTATCATGATTCATGACACGTTGGCTTACATAGGAGAGGCAGGGGATTTTCAGGGTAGCTGTTTGTGCCAGAATTGTAATTTCAGATCTTTAAATAAGCATGCTTTTTACATTAAAACCCAAACTCTCTACGTATGTTTTTCCAGCATATATTTTTTTGTAAATTTGCAAATGAAGTTGTGGTATGCAAGCAAACTTGATACACTTCATGGGGTCAGAAATGGACTTTGCTCAGTGCTTTGTTTGTTTACTCTGACACAAGCTGTCAAAACTGAATACGACAGTTAAAGGCTCGCTTTTAACCTGAGAGGAAATAGTTATTTTCTTTAATTGGAAAATGTTCACTTCGAGTGAATGAGTTTGGCTGCAAAGATAAGTTAAGTAAAAGTGGCCATCCAATTAAACACCCTGGGAAATTTCCATTTTGATATCCACAGCCTGTCTTTGGCCTTGTCTCTTTTGTTAAGAAACATCCAAGCTGAAATGAAATCAAAGGTTTTTATTTACCTGTTCTTAGCCATTTATAAAAACCAGGGCCCTGTATTATGCAGATATGACAATGTCATTTTGCAGAAAAACCATTCAGCGTATTTTAATTAGCTGAGAATGTAGCATGACAAAAAAGATATTTCAGGGTGCCTGAAAGCTGAAAGGTCCAACAAGTGTAAATAAGATAAAACTCCAAATGTTTGGAGGGTTGAAACAAAACAATTTGGAGTATTTATTAATCCGAGTGATTGGAATGACTATCATTCTGAGTTGGTTGGTTTATTAAAAAGTTTCCTTAAAGTTTGGGAAATGATTCACAGCCTCATTAACTCTTCCTCTCAACCCTGACATGTTCTGACAGCATAAGGGGGAAAAAAACTATTACTCTAAAACAGAATTTATGTCTGATATTTTTAAAGGTTTTATCATTTATTCTCTACTTAATATGAAGTGAAAATGTGAAATCAGTTCTTTTGTTTACTGCATTTATGCATAGAACGGGAGCGTGTGGGGGTATAAGGTCCTCTGTCGTCTTCATTCATTTACAACACCAGTGTCGTGGCGCGTGTTCATATGGAAACTCATTAATATGCATTCATTCAGTTCTCTCAGGGGAGACGGCTGGTACATATGTGACTGCTGCAGCAGCGCTGTGGAACTGCATGATGAAACAACAAAGGGTCCGACAGGGCCAAAGCAAATAATAAAGAAAAAGACACTGCAAGACAATGTAGATTTATTGTCTTTGAATAAAAGCAAATAAAGTCTTTTTTTTTCGGTTGAAATAAGAAAAAAAATTTTTTTTTACTTCAGATGTTCTTCTGTTAAACAAAATTTGAAACACCAAGTAGAAAAAAAGTCTCTTTAAACATTTGGCTATAAGTCGTAGTCATTAGCAAATTAGTGTTTTGAAAGACATTTTGGAACCCCATAGAGTTTGTTTTTTTTTTTTTTTAGTTTCTTCAGACGTCTACGTTGATGAATGTCTAAGAAATGTAACATTGTGGGACACTGTGTGACTTTTTTTTTTTTAAATAAATGAATGATTGGAATGACTTGGAAAAACTCTTTACATGTTGTTTACTGGTAACTGATTTCAGAGATAAAATCATACAACCAGTAAAAACTGGTTGATTTTTATCTAACTTTAATCTTTGTATCCTTTTTTGTGATTTAACATTCATGTAAAGTTTAAATCTACCATATACTGTATGTTATAATTGGGCAATAGTATTTTTTTCTTTCATTTCATATATAGCACTTTGTCTCAAATAGTTCAGTTTTATTGTAAATAAAATAATAAAGAAATCTTTTATTTACCATGAAACTTGGACCAAACAAATATAAAGTCTTTTCTTTTGACATACATCCCATCATCTCAGCACTTATTGATGTTTGACTTTCTGACTCACAAGTCTGCAGACATACAAGGTGGTTTGTGCTCTGTCAATAGTGGGTGTGTGGCACTGAGTATTATCCAGTCTTTGTTTATGACTTCATTTTATTTTATAGTTTAAGTTAGTAGTTTGTTTGGCTGAATATAACTAACATCAATAATGGTTCAAATATTTACAGCACAACAATCAGTATTTTTTTTGCATTTTTGTCGTACTTAAGTCATTCAATAAATGAAACAGACTACTATCTGATAAAAAGCACTGTAAAAACTGGAATTTTCTTTATTAATAAAAAAAGCTATCCAAACCAGCCTACAGTGAAGAAAGTAATTAATTACTGAACCATGTTTGACACTAACAGCTTTTCATCAAGCATTTACATCACATCGAGAAATGTTGCCCCACTTTTCTTTTCAGAATGGTTTTAATCTTAAACAATCTGTCAAATATGATGCCAATGTCTTAATTTAAATATGTGCTTTGACTCTGCTACTCCCAAACCTTCATTTATTTTCCAACAGTATTTGTTGTTGTGCTTCAGATCAATTTCCTTTTAAGTATCCCAACTGAACTGGTTTTCTTTCAAGGTTTCTGCAAGAAACATAGTTTATGGTTCCACCTATTACCTCAAGTTGTCTAGATCCTGCAGTAGTAGAGTAGCACCAGAACATCCCACTTTTTTGTAAAATGCTGTGTAAGTTTTATGACAGATATATTAGGATGTACACTTTCCAAAAAGGTCCACCTTTCTCTCATAATTCCACATTTTCGAAGCATCGTTTTTGGTAAATGTGTGAGAGGCTCTTGTACTTTCTTTGGTCAACAGTGATTTTAACCTTGAACAGCTCTTTTGGATAGAATTTGCGCTCAGTCTCTTTCATATTACTGAACATAAAACATTAATCTTAAGTGAGGAAGTGGAGCTCTGCAGTGCATTTGATGTAGCTATCAGTTTTTGTGTCACCTACTGGATGAGTTGTTGATGGTGGAGTAATTTTGGTATGCAGGTCATTTTTAGTCTACTTCATGATGTCAGGCAGGTTCTGTGTAAGTCATTTCTCGATTGTACAAGTCTGGCAGTAATGAGGTGTGGGTATGGATTGTGAATTTAAATGCACCATTCCAAAAAATTGTTCATAAGAGAGCAATTATATTTTTTTATGTATAAGGCCTAGTTAATTTGAATATTTTTCCCCTAAATAAATTCAATTATTGGTTGAAAACTTCATTTTGTATTTTACCTAAGGATGCTAATAGTTTTACCCAGCACTGTAAATCATATTAGTCATTTTGACATATGGTTGCTCCACATGAATCATGTTTAAAAATCGGAAAGTTTATGCTTATTTTGGGATCTCAATGTTCAATATTGGTTTTGGTCGGGCCAAGAGAACACATGGAAGATTAAAGTGGCTGATAGGAAGTCTCTATTAAATTTGCATTAACACATTGTGTAAATCTGCTCATGATTGCCTCACAGAGACCCCGTGGTTCAGCATGCCATCCCTTGCTTCTGTACACTGGCCAGATGGCCACTTCAGAATGAGATTGACACACTGTTTCAAACTGATTTCATGGTATCTCTCCAGAGAGGGAGAAAGACCATCCGCTCTGTTGGGAATCGGGATTACAAAATAGCCAATTAAAAAGGAAAGTGGTGAAATCTTGGCCTGATAACGTGGAGATTAAATCAGTTATAGTTTATTAGGCAAAATTACTTATTAGAAACTATCCCCCTCCAAACAGATTTCCATTAGAAGTCCAACTCTATTTTTTATCCACACTCTTTTATCTGATGGATGCACTCTGTAATTATGAATCTTCCAAATAGCAATTATGACACCAATTTGACAGCATTTCCGTGTATGTTTCATTTATTCTTCATTATGGCTTTGAAATACTGAACATCTAAAAAAAAATTAAAGAAATATAGATGCCATTTATTTCATATCTGCATATAAAACAGCATAAAAATTATTGTTATACGAAGGGATCTGACTTAATCTGTTGTCACTGAACCCTGTAAAACAATCATGTCAGATTTCTGTTCTTGTTTCCCAGCATCCATCATGTGCCCACCAGGTGTCAAGTGTAATTACTCTAAGAGAATGACTGAGCAGATGCAGAGGCTGTGGGTGAGACAAAATCGGGAGACTCCAGCGAGTATCCGTGTCCCAGGATAACTGGTGCTCGCTCTGCTTCAGAGGCATCTGTGCCGCACCTGTGGACAGAACGGCACCCCACCTGCTACCAAGCGTCAGCTGTTGGTTTTTCAGAGGAATCTCCAGACCTACACCACAGCCCTTCTCCCATGCTGGTCAGGTTCATGAGAAAAGCCCCCTGGAAGCTCTGCTCACTTGCATTTACTTTCTGAACACTAAAGAGCTCCTGGACTGGTCTAAGGTTGATCAGGTACCTGGAACCTTTTCTGACCCTGATGCTGCTTGGCCTGCCTCTTTAAACATTGTCAATCCCACGCCGACCTGAGAGCCCAGCAGCTATTGGCTAACTGCAAAGCACACAGTCAGTTTATTATTATACCTCCCCCCCTTCCACTGAAACCAAACACTGAGCTCATATCTGAAGGCGACTACTGAATCCCTTCATTCTTCTCTAAGAGCCTGCAAAGTCTCTGAATCAGATTGATATAGATTGAATTCTTACCGTTCCTATTGTGAGCAACCATTTGTATTCATGAAATCAAAGTATTTACCTGCGAGATGAGCATCTGCTGTGTATTGGTACATATATTGGTAGCTGAAATGTTGATAGCATGAAGCAATAAGACCCGACTGCATTCACGTTTCACCTTTCATCTGAGAATCTAAAAGCCCCTCAATCTGTAAGGAGATAATCAATCCTCTGCTGCTACTACGCCTGATGCAGGCCGCTAAAGATGTTTTAATTTTGCTTAGACATTTAACCAATGTGGTCTTAACAATGATTTTAATACATTTTGCTCCAATTGCAATGGCAGGAATATAGTATTTTCTATCATTCAGTCAACATCAATCGCTGTTTTGGCGCATGTGATTATTTCCTTTCGGAGTAAGAGAGATAGATTATGTATTTTGAATGAAAAGATTTGGAAACCTTGTGGCTTTAGTGAAACCTTTGGTGAATCAAAATTTTTAATCAATGTGAATATTTTTGCTCAATGGAAGGTACAAACAGTCAAAGTCAAACAATTTTACTGCTTTTACTGCTATTAGAAAACCGTTTTATTTGACAAAATTAGTAGAATGTGCAGGCCAAAATTCTAAAGATCAGACATTTTATTGCTAATCTTGTGTTTTCTGCCCTTCTTTCAGATGATTGTTGCCAGCAGATAAATGTTGGCAGGTCCTAAAAGTTGCAGTGTCAATCAGGCTGTTGGCCAATCCAGTTCTAGCTGAAAAAAAAAAAAAGCTTCATCTGTTGTCTCCACTAAACAAAATGGCCTATTGAAAAGCTGGCTTTGCTGCACTGTGCCATCCATGGCATTACAGCATATGTGATGCTGGTGCCTCTGGTAATTTTCATATGCATGTTCATATGTTACTCCATGCAGAGAAAATAAGGAGGTGTCAGGAGCAGAGGCTCTCAGTGCAGACATTGCACAAAGCGTTTGGATGAGGGACACTGGGAGAACCTATCTTATTTCATTAGAAGAAAAATTAGATGAGAGTCTTGATCTCGGAGGATATCTAGCTGTGCCTCTGGCAAACTGGTCGACACAAAGCTGTTTGATTTGCAGCACAAACAGAACAGCTGACTAACAATGCAAATATATACCAAACAACAATCTGTTAAACAAATGACTTTTTTGATTAGCAAGACCAGAAGTAGAACATTACAGTGTTTCACACACACGTGGTGTAATATATAACAGAACAGCAAACACTCCACCATATGGCAATACATTTACAGGACAGTTTGATTGTAATTATGATAATAATAAATGTCGTACAAGCCAGATTTTCATCTTTACACATAAAATGACTAAATGTTATGAAAGTCTATTAATAATAACAGTGGATAACTGTAGTTGTTTATGACAGACACAAACCAGAATTTTACACGTGGAAAAAGACACTCGCCACAGAGTATTTTGTACTAATTGCGTATCAATTTATATCAGTATTTTTTGTGCCTTTCAAGTAAACTTTCCATACCCACATTTACAGAGAGACTATGGTCAAAAAGCACGCCCTGACCCTAACCCTATGTTAAAATGTTACCAGCTAATTCTTTAAATTATGAATACTGTGTCTAGTAAAAACAAATAACTAAAAAAGCTGAAAACATATTAGTACACTGTAACAAGACATACATTCTATATCTTAGAACTTATGGCCTTTTCTCACCCAACTTTTTTTTGATTACGTGACATTTCCTACTTAGTGTGTGCAAATTTGTACCCATGTTTAATTTGTTTTCTCCCCACTTTCCATTTAAATTAAAGTAATTTCCCAAAATCTACTCTTAGTTTGCGCTAAGAAAATCTGCCACATATGATGGAATTTGTTTTTTAAGAAAACCCTTTGAAAAGTATGTTTAAAAACATGGGCACTAAACTATTTAAGAGTCAGAAATGGAAGTAGGACGAGATGAAATGGGAACACTTGGATATAAGAATATGAATTTGCAAATTGACCCAAGGCCAAGACTAATTTGTCTGTTTCCAGTGCCAACAAAGACACATGTATTTTGCTGCAAATGAGCATTTTTTAAAATCATTTTATTTAATTAATATTTATCACCATGGCTTAACAAAAACAACCAACAGAGAGAAATACATAGTGTGGTAATTATATTTGTACAACATGGTAAATGATGTTGAAGATTAGGCATGTGGGTATGTATTCCTTTTTTTTCTAGATACCAAATGGTAGCAGGTGAGATAGAAATGGCAATCCATGAGCACAAAATAAAGTTATGAAATGGCAAAAAGGTGAATGTTGACCAGAAGCTACAAGAGAATGATGACGGCTTCACACAAGCACTTTAATTCGATACCTGTTTTTTTTTAAAAAGTCTTCTTTGTCTTGTAGAAAAGAAATGAAGGACTGTATTTTAATGTATGTAGCAGAGATTAGTACTGGAATGAAGCTTTCTGAACTCAGAAGATTTAGAACTGGAAAACAAAACCTCATAAATGCATAATAAAAATATCATGACAGTAAATATTTACTGTTATTTGCTGGAATTTGTAAACTAAAAAAAAAAAATCTGCCTTATTGTTAAAAATATAATGGTTCACATTGTAAAATCATCTTAACCCCTTTGTTATCCTTCAGTCATAAGCAGTTAAAAATATATTTTTATGCTTCTACTCCTGGTGTTATCTTAAAACAGAAAAACCTATTGGGATAGGGTGATGATAATAATGTTATAAGTTTATATTGTAATTAAACATGAAAAGTATCACTAGGCCAATTTATTTCCTTTGACTAAAACATTTGTGTAAAAAATGCACTTCTGCTTTTTTTTACTCGTCTTCCGAACTTAAACTTCCAAAACCCATATTTTTTTCAAATTTTACAAATTTTATTACTGTAAAAATAACACTACACATCGAAAAATATGACAAAAATCAATAGGCAATGCCTACATTTCCTTACCTTGACAATGTGATTAGAGCTTTGCAACATCACTCCTAGTGATACATTTTTAACCTTATGGCACATCCTATGCATGGTGCAGAAAATTGCTTCTTTTTGCACAATTACAGATTACATTTGCCAGACCCCTGGCCCAGATTTGTTTTCACATGGCGTTCTGGTGTGAGAAGCTGTCGGGGTCTTCTTTACTCATCCGTAGCTGACAATCATACTTTATTGAGAATGGAAAAGTGACGGCTAATTGATTTTACAGTGATACCGATGGAGAGACAATGAATGTGCCATCAATTCAATCCGCTATTTAATGGTTCCAATTTAGTCTGTAAACGCTCACTAAACTAATTTCACTGGGTGCAGCAATCTGAAAAGCTATCATATCTCTAATCTCCTCCTATATATTCATAAGGAAAAAGGAATTTAGCCAATTCCGAGGTGTGAAGATGATCTGTTAGCGCAGTGTAAATGTTTAGAACGCTGCAATTGAGTTCATTTATAAGGATATGAAGAGTTTTATTGGCAGGGTCAGTGGAGTGGAACTGTTGGATAATAGGCAGTTACCGAGAAGTGTTTGAAGGCTATGAAGCATAGAGATGTAGGGAATAAAATGCCGGGACATACCGTAATCGGAAGCTAAACTGAAATTCTAAAACGGCACGGCTGTTAGATTCCCACTGATAAAAGGTTCGGTGGCAGAGGCCATTGCTATTCAACCATCTATTTACTTTCCTCTGTGCAAGCTCTTCAATTCTGGCAGGAGTAAGAGGCAGTGAGCCGCATATGCCAATGTGGTGTGAGATGGTGATGTGGATGCAATGGGCTCTATTTTCCCATCAGAACGTTTCTCAAACCCAATCATCATCTGATATGGCTTTGACTTCGCAAAGAGAACAGGATGTTAATATGGCTATTCTCTCAATAAAGGAAAAATACACAGTAGTCTTTCAAAGATGAGTTCATTCAATTCACAACACAATTCAGTGCCCATCAGTGTGACCCCAATACTTCCGTTCTCTTCTGTCATTTCACTTCCTTTTAGCCCCATCTTCCCATTTATTTCTCCCTCTTGGCGTCACACACACACACACACCGGCTTACACACTTATTCCCCTTTCTTCTATTTCTATCTTCTCTCTTCTTTTCTCCAAGGTCTTGTGTTTGTTAAAGCAGAATTGCTTTTTTGCTTTGTTTTTGTGGGCTATAAGTGTTTAAGGTCAACATTTTTTTTATTACATTCATCTTTTTTTTATTCTTTTGCCTATGCTTTGGGTATAATTTAACCTGGATAGTTTTCAGCGGGGACATCCCTGATCACATCCTGCCACTGCAGAGAGATGCAACCCCCTGGAGTGCCATCCTTTTGTGCTACAGCAAAGATCATTCCCACCCTGCTGTCGTTTGTTTATGAGCTGCCGTTTAGAACATCCATTTAGTCTATTTGAGCGGTAATGTATGTTAGCCTAAAGAGATGGAATCAGGGTTGGTAAATTGATGTTTGTCTGTTTATCCAAACAAGGACTCGACTGAGGCCCCCTGTTGACTTTGCCTCATGAGTGTGCAAAAAACCTGATATAATTTTTTTTTTCATCATAAATGTTCACGTTGAGTGATGTCTCTGCAGATATATACAGCGGATCTAACTTTACCAATTAGTGTGGAGGGGAGCATTCCACTTTGGGACATGAGAGCCGCTTGTGTCAGAGCTTTTTGATTAGTTTACTGTGATATTTCTTTTGGGGATGGTAGTCCTACATTCATGGACAATCCCATGAGGAAAAGATGTAAATATACACGAAATGCTGTCACAGCAGAAGCACCTCTTCAGCCTATTGTATGCTTTGGTGAGTCACTCAAATCTATTTCTTACTTTTTCCAAAGCCCTCATAAAAAGACAGTCATTTTGTTATTCATATGACAAACAGAACAACTAAGTAGTTTTTATATTTGGCCTACAGTGATTGGTTTTACTGATTAGTTTGATCCCTTCTCACTTCTGTGAAAGAGGTAGATCAAAAACTTGAAAGTGAACGTCCATGTCCTAAGTCACTATATTAGTGATGTACTTTTTTTTTCCCTGACAGGCAAAAATGCCTATTTGAAATTATGGCAAAAACTTTTTCCCACTCTAGGTTGATACTCAGGATCTCTAATTAACAGTGTCTTTGCTTTATACATAGTGAAGGCATTATGTTTTCCTGTGTACACCAGTATTAATTGTACAAACCACCAACATAGTTTCATATGATTAATTTTTTAAGGGGCACAATGAGGGCAAACTGGATGCTCAAAGAGTGGGAGAGGCTCAAAGTCTAACTCCGTCAGCTGTCCATGGATATGAATGTTTTTAGTTTAAAAGTTTTTGTAGTTTATGGTGAATTAGCTGGTTGGCAAAACTCTGTCAAAAGGAAACACTTTAAGCAATGAAAATATGAATAACTACAGCTGAAGGAAAGCAAGATGTTGGGAGTTTATATAGCAGTGCTTCATAAATGAATATATGCCAGAGTTGTACTAGTTTATGAATTGCTAATTATGTCCAACTCACTAAATTGTGGAGTAGTGAAAATCTTACATTAACAATTAAACATACAGAAGCATCATACTCTCAGGTGAGGTCCCCTAAAGAAGAATAAAGCATGCATGTGGACAATATCACAATAGTAAAACATGATGGCTTTTATCAATATTTTAATTAATTTGCAAATTATGTAAGACATTATTAAATTTTGAATTAAAAATTTGTATCCATTTTGAATGTACAAACTATGTTAGAAATATGCATATCTAAAAGCCTTTCATCAACCTCTATTACTTATTCCTAATTTAAATATGCATGTTTAATCATTGGAATAAACAGTTCCTGTTTTGTCAAAGTTTTACAAATAAATTTTTTGATGGTCATTTAATTTGCTCTTTTAACATTTCAAGTCAATGTCAGACCTCAACACTTTATATTACAACTCAAATACAGTCATTATATATATATATATATATATATATATATATATATATATATATATATATATATATATATATATATACTGTATACATATATTAACATTTTTTAAACATTTAGATTTTTTTAAATAGCTAAAACCACCAAAAAACAAGGGATGGGAGGCAGGGTGCACTCAATAACATGACTTTTTCCGAGGATGTATTCACTGTTCTACAAACACACTAGCCTAACCATTGCCTTAATAAGCAATTTCAATTGATTCTCATCTTCCTTCAGTGCTTCATCTGAGACTTCTCCCATTGAGTTTGATTTTTCAGGATGAAATTTATGCTGACCAATCACCAACGAGAATTAGGAGGTTGTGAACAATTACAAATCAGTTCCAATCATTTAGAACTTCAAGAGAGTCCAACATACAGAAGGCAATCATTTCTCCGTAGCCAGGGGTCCAAACATTCTGTACAAAGTAAAGTGTTGAAGAAAGGGTTGGTTTTTACCAAGCTAATCACAGAGCAATATGAAATATTGCACTTTCCCACAACTTCCCTTTTTCAATCTAAGAAAAGTCTTTTATTGTTTTTTCTCTAGGCTAATTTTCTAAATTATTTATTTTCTGAAGAATCTTCTCGCACCATGAATGAATAAAATACTTAGCTTAAATATTTCCCATTGTCTTTCTTTCATCATGGCAGTAACTCTGTCACAATTTGCACAGATTTGTGTCAGCTAGTTTAAGTTGGACTGTGGCCTACGGTTTGCTGGTGGCGCTGTGACCCGAAATAAAGGTCCACTCTTGCCAAATACAGATGCTGAAACTGAGGCAGTGGAAAATACCTTTAATCCTTGACAAACAAGCATCTTTGGCAGTGGGAGGGCTTCTTTTGTGTGTGTTTTTAGTGGTGGAGCCATGCAAGAGATGGAGGGTGAGGGAGGGTTAAACAGAGGGGGCCCCATGAGTAACCAGGGGGAAACCAGCTCAACACAGATAAGGGTGATCATGCTGAAAATGACTCATAGGTAAGACCCCTATCTCTGGATACCCAGCTAGAACAAGCTTTATCAAGCCCCGTCCTGATCTGGATCTTAAAGACCAAACTGCATTCCCCCAGCAGAGAGGTTGTAGAGTGGAGCAATAGATGCTATGCTGCTTTTCAGATGGAGGGCTTACCTTCAGCCAGATGGACCCCGGGATTGCCAAGAGAGGTCATCTTCGTACAAATCCCACTCATTTATCCATTTATCAGTTTATTTTCTCGTTTCCACTGAAGGGTTTGGCACTGAAATTCTCTGGTTGGCCAGGAGTTTAGATTTTCCATTTTCACCATCTGGCTATTAGAAGGTTTTAACAGCACGACAATGCAAGGTTTGTTTGGACAAATAAATAAACGCAAATGAAAGGCGGTGTTATTTCTGACTGCTTTTCAGCTCCGCTTTTGGCTCCCCGTTCTTTAAAATAATAGCTGCTGATTGACAGATTTTGCTTCCCTTCGCTTTATTTCAAAGACACTGTACTCCAGTCGTCTCAGGTTATCTGAATGTTAGGCACTTAAGTGCACAAACCTAATTTTCAAATTTATTTCAATAGCAGGGAAGAGATAACAGTGTTTCAGCGAATCAAGCGTATTCACTTTCAAATCACATCATCCAAGTCCCAACACACTTGACTCTGGATTAGAAGAACCAGATTAAAAAGCTCAATTTAATTAGAGTGAATGGATAGATCTAGTACTTGAAAGAGCAGTAAGTAAGGTCCCACTTATGGAGAGATATCTGCTGGCACACTGAAGTCCATACACTCCAGGTAAAATTGAAGATGTAATCTTTCCAGTGCAAGAATAAACTGTCCTGGCTGCCAGCCGGGGATGCACAGAAGCCTCATGATGTGCCTCGCTTCCCAATCACATGCTCAAGCCTTGTAGCCTTAATGTAGATCAATTATAGGCCAGAAGAGGCACTGTCACATACAATTCACAATATCAATTTCATGCTCTTGGAGGCAGTTTGGCAAGTGTTCCCTCTTTTTTACATCTGCTAACCGATCGGATGGCAACATGTCAACGAGAAAGACAATTTAATGGTGTGACAGCTAACCAGCAAGTGCAGTGTAAAGGAGATTTTCCCAGCAGTCTCTGTCTGTCACGGGCTGATATTTATTTATTTGCTGCATAGCCTCACACAAATAAAATGTCACATCTCATTTACACATCCCACCCTTTTGTGATGCAAAGATTCGCTTTAAATGCTAACTGTGGGGACCGCTCAGGCTGATTAAAGACCCCTTGAAGCGTGCTCAAATAATACACAGTGGGTGTGTTACAGAGCTGCAGAGTTGTAGCCGTATTGTAGATTCACAAATGTTTAGCTGAATGACTTTTCATGATAAGATAACTGAGAAACCATTTACTCAGGGGGATCACAGAAACTACCATGCTGATATACAATGATACATTTTTTAAATTATTGCTTAAAGTAGTACCAATTAATTTTGAGAAACACTGTCCTTTATATGAGAATATGAATAAAGTTGCCAGTAACAGCTAATTAATTAAAGCTGAAACAATTAAAGCAGAAGCAGATCAATGTTTTCCTCAGTTTCTTGCAGTGAGTAAAACAAATAACTGAGCTATAATTACAGGTATGCTTTGTTGTCTTTTCTTAGTAATGAACTTTCCTATAAAACAAAGTGTTCACCACACAACAGGCACATAATAGATGTCGACATGGGTTGCAGGGGAGAACTGTAATCAAATAATGCAAATGCAACCTATGTTTAAACTCTACGGAGCCCCTAAGGTACGGAGCCCCTAAGGGGACATGGAGAGGAAAAAAAAGGAAAGAAATCCCGACTTATTATCTCGAGATCCCGACTTATTATCTCGAGATCCCGACTTATTATCCCGACTTATTATCTCGAGATCCCGACTTATTATCTCGAGATCCCGACTTATTATCTCGAGATCCCGACTTATTATCCCGACTTATTATCTCGAGATCCCGACTTATTATCTCGAGATCCCGACTTATTACCCCGACTTATTATCTCGAGATCCCGACTTATTATCTCGAGATCCCGAGATCCCGACTTATTATCTCGAGATCCCGACATCAGTACATAACGACCTAATCACAGTGATGGAGGACACCCACCCATGGGGTAGATATATAGATTTTTATTTCGAGCTTGGGCTTGAGTATAAACACATTAAATCAGTGCTTGACAGCAGACATGGATTTAGTATTAGTGAGAGACATCTGAAGAGAGTTTTCAGAGCGCGGGGACTCATTCGGCGCAAGTCCTTTTCCGACTTGGCAGTTTTGGTAGAATTCATTAATAACCAGCTACAGTCCTCTGGACAGCTTCACGGTTACCGATGGATGTACGCTAAATGCAGAGAGCATGATATCCTCCTCTGGGACATCTCTGGACCGCAGAAAATGATATAAGTCGTCCTCCATAATCAATGTAGACACACTCCCCCACGTTTACCGCATAAAAACATGCCTTTCCCCCCCCCAAAAAAGTAACTCGCGATTTTTCAGAAATGTCGCGGGATCTCGAGATAATAAGTCGGGATCTCGAGATAATAAGTCGGGATAATAAGTCGGGATCTCGAGATAATAAGTCGGGATAATAAGTCGGGATCTCGAGATAATAAGTCGGGATCTCGGGATCTCGAGATAATAAGTCGGGATCTCGAGATAATAAGTCGGGATTTCTTTCCCTTTTTTTTCCCTCTCCATGTCCCCTTAGTACGGAGCCCCTAAGGGGACATGGAGAGGGAAAAAAAAGGGAAAGAAATCCCGACTTATTATCTCGAGATCCCGACTTATTATCTCGAGATCCCGAGATCCCGACTTATTATCTCGAGATCCCGACTTATTATCCCGACTTATTATCTCGAGATCCCGACTTATTATCCCGACTTATTATCTCGAGATCCCGACTTATTATCTCGAGATCCCGCGACATTTCTGAAAAATCGCGAGTTACTTTTTTGGGGGGGGGAAAGGCATGTTTTTATGCGGTAAACGTGGGGGAGTGTGTCTACATTGATTATGGAGGACGACTTATATCATTTTCTGCGGTCCAGAGATGTCCCAGAGGAGGATATCATGCTCTCTGCATTTAGCGTACATCCATCGGTAACCGTGAAGCTGTCCAGAGGACTGTAGCTGGTTATTAATGAATTCTACCAAAACTGCCAAGTCGGAAAAGGACTTGCGCCGAATGAGTCCCCGCGCTCTGAAAACTCTCTTCAGATGTCTCTCACTAATACTAAATCCATGTCTGCTGTCAAGCACTGATTTAATGTGTTTATACTCAAGCCCAAGCTCGAAATAAAAATCTATATATCTACCCCATGGGTGGGTGTCCTCCATCACTGTGATTAGGTCGTTATGTACTGATGTCGGGATCTCGAGATAATAAGTCGGGATCTCGGGATCTCGAGATAATAAGTCGGGATCTCGAGATAATAAGTCGGGGTAATAAGTCGGGATCTCGAGATAATAAGTCGGGATCTCGAGATAATAAGTCGGGATAATAAGTCGGGATCTCGAGATAATAAGTCGGGATCTCGAGATAATAAGTCGGGATCTCGAGATAATAAGTCGGGATAATAAGTCGGGATCTCGAGATAATAAGTCGGGATCTCGAGATAATAAGTCGGGATTTCTTTCCTTTTTTTTCCTCTCCATGTCCCCTTAGGGGCTCCGTAAAATCATATATTTCTGGGGATATTTTAAATGTTGGCCTGGAATTCATCTTACTCGTGATTTGTCATGTTTACAAATCTCTGATAGAAGACAGTGCTAAGCACTACAGATGAAAGGTTGTCAGTTTGATCTTTCACCTGCAGGCATGCAACTTTCTGCACATTCAGGACTCACCTTGTGCAGGAAGTGATATGAGGTAATATACTTTACCCCTTTAGTGGGTTGTTTTATTTTCAAGATTGGTTGAACATAAATTTGAGCACCCTGATCGCTTAATAACCTGTAAAGCACATTTTTACTACATGAGCGCTTATATAGGTCCTAGTCTGAAACAGCACACACACAAAGAATAACAAAACAAATAGAATAGAAATGTTCTTTATTCTCCTACAGTGGGGAAAATTATGTCACAGCAGCAAGTTAACATGGGGATCTGCATATTCATACAAAAGAAAAGGAAAAAAAAAACATAAGAAGAAAATAATACTGTTAAGGAACCCTTATGCATTAATAATAATAATGACAATAATAATACTGTGAAGGTTTTAAAAGACAGCACTCAGATTAAATGTCATGTTCAGCTGAGTACTAATTTCTACATGTGTTATGGTTAACATGTATCAGTTTATTGCTGTTTTGCATGAAGAGTCCAAAATTACTTTACTGGTGTTGTTTCTTAGAGGTTAGCACAAGAATTAACAACTATTGCTCCAAACATATGGGCAGCCTTTTACTGAACAATTGTGTGTGTTGTACACTTTGTATAGCTGAAAGTATACTCACAAATTAAAAAAAAATAATATTTTCAAACATCTGAGTATGAGAAAACTAAAAATATCAACATACATATTTTATTTTTGCTTTTCAAGTTTCAATTTTTGCCACTTTAAGGCTAGAATATCACATATAATCTCAGGAGAACCTTTGAGGAACAATAGAATGAGAGCATTCCCCAGTGTTCACTGCCCTGACAGATTCACATGGACAAAAGAGGCTGCTGATTTCTGTTTGCTTGGATGAGGCCAAACGGTTGCACACTCAAGAAAAGGACAAGATGCTCCCCTCATCCTTAGAGGCACAGGTTTTTGAAAATAAACACACAGCAGTGCCAAAACCATTTCACATTCTGAAAAGGCGGCGGTCCACTAATCTGTGAATAGGGCGCCGAGAAACCCCGGTGACAAATGTTATCTCAGTGTGGCATAAAGGGTTCAAACCCATTCAGCCCCCGACTCACAGGCCACTGCTAAGATTATGTCACCATAATCCCTAAGCAAGCTTTTTGTTGCCTAGATGGGCAGGTGATTTTTATGTGTGAGCAAAGCAGACCTGCAAGAGCAGTAGGGAGAAGTTATTATTTATTCCTTACATAATAATAGACGTTTGGACAGCCAGTGTTGTCACATTGTCATATTCTGTGCATGTGTTTGATGTTGGAACAGATGTAAATCTGAAAAGCAAATAAAATACAGTAGCACATGGATTATGCTTTCATATCAGCTGTTACCTTTTGCTTATAGCAGTGTGAATGTGTTGGGGAAGAAGAAAAAAATTTTGTTTTTTTATTTAGTTGTTTTTTTCAAAGTTTTTGCCAGTGAGCAAGAATCTTTATTAGAGCTGCGTTCTTATTTTGGCCTTAATGTTGCAGCCTGGGAGGATTGGAGCATAAAAATCATTCTAATCCCAAAAGGGGACCAACTTTATGAGAATCGGCTGCTTTAATTGATTGCTATAGAGCTATCGATAACCTAAAAGCAGCTGTTTCCACAATTGCTTGTCTTCTTGCTTTCATTAAACTTAAATTAAATTCCCGAGTTCACGACGTGGCCAATTCAAACTTACCATGCAGTTGGTGTTTATTTCACTGGCATTGTATGATTTAATTGGGTTTGTATGGCCTTTAATTTCAATGATGATGCAGCCTCAGATGAGGTCACTCACAGGGTTGCGATTCCCTGCAAAGTAATTGAAGTTCCCTCATTTGAGGAGAGGTTCGGGGAATAATCGTTGGACGCTCAAGGACATCAAACCAAGATGTCCAGAAATAAGAGAGGATTAATTGAAAATCTTAATTACTTTCTAAGGGCATAAACATCTCAATATCAATTAAAATGTGTTTCCACTGCACTCAGAGGATATGAGGTGCAGCAGTTAATTAGATGTAGACTGACGGGTGAGCTCACCGGTTTTCAATATAAGCCCTTCAATTGAACTGCTATGATTTAAGGGCATAAATAATGCATATAAGGCTTTGCTATCTGACTTTTTCCAAGCATGTTTTTCTTTTTTTTCTTTTTTTTACCCGTTATGTGTAAATGTTCGGAGTCACTAATTCAAAGTTGAACCAAGTTGAAGGTTAGATAGATAATATAAACCGAGGCGTATTTGTGCTATAATTCAAGTTTCTTAAATTATAGAGTGCATATTAAGCCGAGTTATATGACTTGGGCCAACTGGGAAATAATATCCTCCAGCCACTTCGCTTGTGCTGTGCGGTTGACTGAGCAGATAAAAGCTCGGGTAAAAATGGCTAGTGGATGAGGAAATGTTTTGGAGGTGTAACAGTCATTGTTATTCAAGGGACACCTTTCTACCACAGCCAGCAGTGTGGCCTTGAGACCTGTCTGTCATCTCACTGAATTTCACACTCCCCATTTTTTCCTAGTATTTATTCATTTATCTATCATTTTTCTTAATTCTCGTTTATCTTCTGGGAATTGTGCAAGGCTCTTTGTTTCTCTGTATGTTATCCCCCCGCCTGCTCCTCCTGTGGCCGCTGCATTTTTCTGCTTCAGCTGGGAAAAAGGGACCAGTCATGAGCCATTTAACCATGGGAAAGCAGGAGGGCCCTTCTAAACTGGTATTTCTGAACCAATCTAGGTAGTGTATTCGAATTGCAGAGTAACAAATGGACAGTGGAAGGGGTTTGTAATGGTGATTAGAGTCTGAAATTGGTTCAGATTTACAGTGTCAGTCAGAGATGGAGAGAGAGGAATAAGCAGTCTAAGCGGTCTAATGGATCCATCAGCTTGCTTCGGCTGCTCAGTGGGCCGAGTGGGGTCACCAGCCATCCGCAGGCACCACAAAAGCACTTCAATTTTGTTAGGAAATGTATCAATTTAACTGACTCGGGCGGCACACTGAAAACCTAATGAATCTGGACTCAATTTTCCAGCACACTGCCTCTATGAACCCTAGGAAACAATGTTGGTGGCGAAGGGGTGAAGTCAGGCCATCGCCATTGGCTGGCTCTGACTTCCCAGCCCTCAGCGCGACCAGTCAGGAAAACAGGGGCAGGCTTCCGTTTATGTAGTGACAGTGGCTGCGACGACTGCTGTCACTCATCTAACAATCACGTCATTAAAGGTAAATTGGCTTCTATTTCAGCGGGATGATAATGCTAATTGAGTGGCAAAACATAATACCAGGAACTGTTGTGTGCCGTTAAAGGGGAGGAGGGGGACAGATTAAATGGCCACACAATGGTGGGCGTCAGGCATAGCAGATGTTGCTTTGTGCTGAGGACTGCACTGACATATCTCTTGCTTGTCAGGCATGGGCTTTAGGAGAGACTTACAGGACAGGGGGCCAGATGGTCTTGTACAGAGGCAGAATAAAGCAGTTAAACAGCAGCACTGTTTAAAGACAAATCAGCTACAAGAACAGCGCTGGTTGGTAAATAAAAGTGAATGGAAGTACTTTATCGATCCAACCATCACAAGCCTGACTTGGTGCCCTGTTAACATGATGGCTTAATAGTGTTACTTCTTCTTTTTCTGGATCCAGCAGGGTTTTGTGTATGAAAGGGTCCATTAGCGTGACCCCTCCTTTCAAACAGGACATCCACTTTTTAGCAATACAAAATTTCACCCAAAATGACAAAGTTTTCAAGGAGCATGCAAAAATTGCATTAGGATTGCTGCATACTAATGGTGACGATGAAAAACAAACAATGAAGGTTCACTCAAATATCCACTTCTTAGGTTAACTGGTTATCTTTAATAAACTTTCCCAGACTCAAACATGGATTCTGATGCATTTCCATTCAGTCAGACAAACTTATGCTCCCCCCAAAAATTTAACTCCCATGAATGGAGTGCTCTAGCTGCAAGAACGTCAGGCTTATGTGTTTCAGCCAGAAAGTGACTCCACATGATGTACAAGCCATGATGAATGTTAGCATGGTTGTAGAGGCCGGAATAATCCATGGTGGGGTTGATCTGAACATAAGCTGGTACAAATGTATTTAAATTCCTGTTTAGAGTTTTCATTTGATTGATTTCCACACATTTTCCTCTTGTGAAACACTGTATTCCACTGCTAACACCTCAGCATTGTGACACCCATGTACAGCAGTCAGAAAGATTACACACAAATCCACAGCTATATACATTAGACACTTCCAGTGTATAAACAGAGCAGAGGCCTTTAGGGGGGGGGTATTCTGCAATATCGACATTTTTGAGCTTTATTTTTTTCATCAAACACCCAGTGTTGCTTTGACTCATTCATCCTGTGGCAGGCATTCAGGGATGCCTTAACTCCAAAGCTCCATCTTGGGTCTTCAGTCCCAAGCTGAGCTCCAACCCCACAGATCACCCCTCTCTCAGTAGTCTGGAGGAACTGTGTTGGGAGGGCAACACAGTTCCTCCAGACTAGCTGCAGCAGCAATTAGCAAACACATACTGGAACTGAGAGTCTGCTGAGCTCCTAAGAACAGCTGGACTAAGCATCAATGGAAGGCGTGGAGAAGTACTGTTGTAGTGATGTCCCGAAGGGGGACTGTCAGAAATGGTAGGAGCTTCTTAAAGAGACAGAGGCATCAGATATGGCTAAGATGTGAAGTCACATTTCTTTTATTTTTATACATACATAATTTTTATAACAACTGAAGGTTATGTAATTTCTTGATTGTGCTATAAAATGAAACTATGAATATACACAATAAGACCTGTTTCACTTTATGACTTAAGACCAAATCAAAAGCTCTGCTTTAACTTAATAATTTAATATTTGCTTAAATTCATAGAGTACATTGGATCATTTCATAAAGAGTTGAAAAATTAAATCTGCCCATTTCAGTACACCATGGACCTCTCCATGCTAAGTACATGGTTCAGGAGCTTTTCTACAACCACAGAGAACACAAAAAACATTACTAAAAACATCAGCATATTATGAACACCAAGGCATTGAGAACATTAGCCATATATAGTGTTTCTCTCTTCTATAGGTTAACACCTACTGTGATGCAAACGTTTTGTTTTACATATGGTGAAGTATGTATCACATGAATTCAATTAATTTTCAGTCTTTATCTGACAAATTTGTTAGAAAAAAAAAACTAAATATTAAATTCACACTGAATGATAATCTGCAAATCAGTTAACCAATTTCAGCATCATTATCCTCCTTCAGTTAAAGTGCTAACGTGGTTTGGCACCCAATCCCAGTTGACTGGATTTGCAAATAATAGTACATTTTTATAAGTACTTGTGCTGCCCCTGGTGGAATGGTGCCCTGAGCGATAAGTTGTAGCGTCCCTTTCAAAGCCCTCTGATGTTTGGACCACTCAGGTTTATTTGCTGGGAAATAAAATCATCTTATGGTGATTAAGTCAACAAATACTCTTGATAGCTTAAATGTGTTTCAGAGAAATTTAATTCACTACTAAATTGAAGATAGCCTTACATGAGTAGAATTTTTCTTAGGCTACATCTATTTAGGGGATTCACTTTTTTTTACACATGCAGGACTTCACAAGTCAATGTGCTCCATAGTAACTGAACATAATAAAATGCTCGCTGTCAGGATGTTATGAAGTTAAGAGGCTGCCCCTTCTCTTGACCTTACCATTATGGTGAACACTGATCTCATTTGACAAGGCCTGCTGAAGCAGCCCATGGTGTCTGACAAGTCTTTAGAGAAAATCCTCCTCACCGCTGTATTAATATTAAATTGAATGGGAGTGAAGGTGCAGTTGTAATCAGAGAGCATCAGATTCAGGAGGCCATAGTGCAGTAGGATAGTCCGCTTTTTGCTCGGATGAAGGAAATAAGTGGAAGTGGAAGTTGTTTGGAGGTAAACTATGGTGGAATAAAAATCCTGTTTGTGACTGAAATGTAAATGTGCAAGAAGTGTCAACTTTATCGTGAAGATACCTCCCACTAGGAAAAAGGACCCTTCATCATGCGTGACACTTTTTCATCAATTTACCATCCCATCCAAATTGCTCTAAAATTGCTGCTCAAACCACCCAGTCTTGACTGCGCATTCAGTTTTGATAAAACAGACATACAGATTAGTCCTGATCAAACCAAACCTTTGTGTGATGTGCGTTTTAGATATTTTGCTGTCGCCTCTGTTTTTCCTGAAAGAGAGAAGAACCGGAGGTCTCGTTTATTTCAGCAGGAACAAACATAAACAAGCAGATAGATTTGTGTTAAAGCCCCATGGAGCGGAGAGGTAGAGATGCTATTTTACAGGTTTGCAGTGGCTATTTTATTTTTTTCTCTCCCGTCCATCCCCAAGGTGTTTGACTGTGAGACATTTAATCGAGGGACTAGCAGTTTCATATCAGTAACAAAAATCAAATAATGCAAGATGATTTACTCCCCCTAGCAACTGGGGAGCGTACTCTTAGCAACCAGCCAAGCCCCAGGCTTCGGTGTAATCAGCTTGAAAATATTTCAATTATTGTGTTGATTTTAGTGGATTTGAGAGGCGGCCGGTGTGCGCCTCAGTACATTCAGCCCATGACCTGCAGAGGAAGGCATTGATTTAAACAGGTGTCAGAAAGAAAACGCGGAGGCAATTTAAATGGGAATGGGATAGCAAAGTCATTGAGCATTGTTCAGTGCATGTGTGACATCCACCCATAGCTGCCAAATCAATGCAGCTCAGCTGAAGCAAAAAAGAAAAAAAATCACCTGGAGGAATCATCTATTTGACCAGTGGAGCTAAAGGATTGCTTTTGTTTTGCTGCTATGTCGTCTCTATTGCCAGGCCAAAACAAAGTGAGACGCTTTAGCTCGTTAAACTGATGGAAGACTAATTGATTCTGTCAGTTAAACAGTTCCTGCACACATTAAATTGCCTCAATGTCAACAATCATCCTCCAGAGCAACTTTTGTCAAGTGCCAATGTGAAAGTAATATTTAGTGAATGATAACTTAGATTAAGGTGTTGAAAACATGTTAGAAAGTTTAATGTCTGATATTCAAAATAAATATAAGACCTAAAAACTTTAAAATGCTCTCCAAAGATTTGAAAGCCAACTGTTACTTTCTTTGTGAAACAGATTAATAAAATGAGAGGATTAAAAAAAAAAAAGAATGTGCCTGAATTTCTTGTGACAAAGTTTGACAACAGTTTGTTCCTCTCAACTGTGCTGATATTTTAATCTTTGAGGGGGCTTTGTTTGAATAACTTGCACTGTTCTGGTGCCTTGTGGTGACACAGTAATACTCTGCAATCAAACGCGTTGCACTTGCGCTGCCACAAAATTGTTTGGATATTCTTGCTTGGATCAAGCTTTGTGTCGATAACAAAGCACTCACTGTTACAATGTGGGCATGATATGTAGGTGTTTTGTGATAACGTAAGTCTTGTGTGTGTAGTGCTAAGATGTAATTTCTGTTCATTTAAAATCAAGATGTTGGAAAGTTTGGCTTTTATGATAAAAATGTAGAAGAAGCAGACTGCATGAACTGCCCTCCAACTCCCAGCTGCCAACTACCCTTTTGTCAACAAAATATGCTACTATCACAGATTTGTTTCTAACAAAAACATGTATTTGTTCAAAGTATTTTTTTTTGTTTCCAGTTCTTTTGTTCTTTGTTTGGAGTGATAAACAGAAAACAATATCTGAACTGGAATGGAATATACTGTTATTGAAGGCAAATATCTAGAAGGCACAAGATACAGTAATTCTCACTAAATGTGCAGATATCAACATTAAGTGTCTCCATCTTCCAGCTTCTAAGTATTTTACCTGCTAGTGAACAACATTTTACATATGTAAAATAATCTGGAGAAGCAATTGCTGGTATAGCTGGAAATTTTGTTTATCTTGATACACAAGAGCATTGAGGACTAAGTCATAGTTTCTCATTTTTAATACATTTGTTTTTTTCACCCTTTCAAACTTGGTTAAGGAAAAAGCCATCGACCAGCAGCTGCATGTTATCTATCATGCATGGATCCATACTGCCTTGAGAAAGTTATTCAACAATTTTGTTTTCAGTCACATAGAACCCTTTTTTCACTCTTAAGAAAGGCTGGTACAAAATGACAACTTGTGGGAACAAAATCTGAGCACCAAGTGGCAAAGCTGTGAATTCAATCTTATAGGCTAAATCGTATAAAAAGATGCAAGGCAACACAAAAACAAAATTACTGCCTCTTTGCTGAATGAAATTATGTTCATCCAAACTTTCCTTCATTCTTTATTTTCTCAACAGCATAACCAGCAAAGACTATGAATGATGAGTAAATGTGAGCAGAGTAGCCAATCACAGCAATTTGTGCTTTATGAGAAAGAGGCCTTTCACAGCACAAGACAGAAGCAAAAACAGTCCCTTTATAGCACAAGAAAACAAAGAGTACAAAATGTAATTTTCCATTTATTGTTAATAAAGATAATTTTTAAGTGTATCCATGTAGAGCTTAACCATAGGTAATATAAATATATTTTCTAAGAACTAAAAAAATAAGTAGGCAATAAATAATGAAATTATGCAAAATGTGTCTGAAGGCCCAATTGGCTTCGCAATAAAGACATTTTTTTCTACTGGATTAACCTCTTAATTGATTCCTCATGGAGATCATGTATAGGTTAACATACACACAGTTTCTATAGACATGTATCCTTGGGTCTTTACCAAGAAAAAAAGTATAAGAAAATGTCAAGTTAGAAAGGTGCTAATGTGTGTGATCGCATTAATCGCCTGACAGAATCTCACTTCCAGCAGTTAGTCCATTATGATTCACACTGATGTGAGGTCTAGGTGTCAGGTGTCATAATTTAATTGTGTTGTTTTCTATTTCTCACGGATACTTGAGGGAACGGCAAGCGGCGTAATGCAGCTCGGTCCACCTCTGCTCCCTCTCACACCCCACATCTCTCTTTTCCTTTCTCTGTCTTAATTGGAGACACTGGGGGCTCACATCACTTTTCACTTTAATCTTGACCTTAAAAGATAAACCACTGATAAAGATGAGAATCATTATCTGCCCAGAGAATTCGAGCAATAATTTCCCCAGCTCATGTACTATTCATTAATGGGAAAGTGCTTTTGTACTGGAGGATATCTTGAATTTACAGACATGCTTTAAGATCTGTGGCCGAGCCGGCTGTTTTCAAATGCTCTGTGTTGTCTTGTCGATTGTTTTTTTTATTTTTTTTTAAAGGCCGCTTTCAGCTCTGCTTTGAAGTTACATTTGCTAAGTAACTCAGCTTCCAAACAACTGTTTGAAATGTGCACAGCAGGCATTGTCACTAAAACCACAAGATATTGAAGTCAACAACACAAGAGTCCCCTCAGAAAGCTACCTGATGAATGTGTTAAATTATATTTTCAAAACTTCTGTAATTAAAATAATAATTCTCTTTAAAGTCAGAAAAGCAATATAAATAACTCCTTCATTTGTGACACTAACAGCTTAAGTTCTCCGTGTGTTATAAACAGATCAACCTTTGATCCTCTGCTTACACAAAACACTAATGCAATTTATAATATCACATTTGAGATAAAAAATATTTTTTTCAGTTTGTTATAAGCTAAAATTATTTGTCTTTGTAGCATATTTTATCATCTATCATCTAAGCTAATGAGGCCTACACAAATTCAGAAGTTGGTTAAAATTACTGCCTGAATCTGACTTTTCAAATGGCCCAGCATCCTTCATTTGTGAGCAATGAAGGGTATCAGATGTGCACTTGATGGCCCCATGGATGAAATGGTGCTAGAAGACTGAGGCTAATGCTACATGTCGCTTTACAAGTTGATGATCCATAGGGAAGAAATAAAAAGGAAAGCACGGCCCCGCTCACTTTGGAGGTGTTTGGACTATTTTTTACTGGTTTTATGTATGTAAGAAAGAAAGTCATAATTTTAGGTTGAAGTGGACATATTATAACATCTGTATCTAAAGCAAGGTATCACCAAACAGCATAACAATAATACAGCAGATCATTGTGCCACCTTTTTTTTTTTTGGCACAAAATGTTTTTACCATGTAATGGAAAATTACATAGAATTCTTTATCAAAATATAATCTCTCCTCGAACAATATTTTCACTTGGCATTATGTATGTCTGAGTGATGGGGGGAAAGCTGCAGGTGGCAAAGAGTCTCTTTTATCAAGGACAAAGTCACCTTCCTTTGGAGGAGACTTGAGTCCTCTGAGAGACACCGGGGCTTGTGAGTCGACTGCAGGAACTAGGACAGTTCACCTCCTTACTGCAAGTTAAACTACTATTCCCTTAATGTTGTCTTTCCTCTTACTGTGTGTGACTTTCTCTGTGATTGACTTGTTTGTTTGTTTGTTTGTGGTAGCTTACCATCATCAACAGGTAAATGTGTGTATGAATGGGTGGCTGATAATAATTAAATGGTAAAGTGCTTTGGAGTACTCTGACTTGACAAAGTGCTATACAAATACAGGGTATTTAAAGTTTATCATACAAATCTCTATATTTGGCACAAAACAAATACTATACATCACTCTAAAAAAACATCGTCAAGACAAAGACTCTAAACAAAAAGAGCTACAACAAAAAAGTTGTAGATAAAGCTCTTCTTCTGTTAGACCGGCCACTCGCCATAAAACCAACACAACACTGCTTACCTGAAATTTTCTGCTCATATAAATTTTGACAAAACAGATGTTGTGATATTTGGCTAGAGCATTGTAGAAACATACTGTCCTGGGGTCTTTACTTTAGTTTTTCCTGTTCTTTCTTTCTTCTTCATACAGTCCTCCTCTGGGCCTTCCTGGTGAGCGTAGACACTGTGAGTCAATTCTCTCCTCAGTAACAGAGTAATTAGGATCAGCAATTCTTCAGCCTCTGTACCTTGTTTTCTGTTTAGGTGTGAGGTAATCAAACCCTCCTGAGATTTTTTTTTTTTTTTTTTAGTATAAAAATAGTTTCTTCTCTTTGGGATTCCCTTAAAGCATTCTTAAATCCTGCAAATTTCTATCAAACCATCTAAACTGTATTTTTTATCAGAAATATGTTGTCAGGAACATTATTTTCATTGTGTCTTCCATTGTCTTTCAGGGTTTTTTTATTTTCATTTTACAGAACATAGATTAGACTGAGTTCATTTGGTTCTCTTTTCTGAAGAAAGTAATTGAATGAGACATTGGTTCCATGACATTTATAACCTGTATTGTTTTTCTTTCCGACACAAAGCACTGCTGGTACGGTGCCTCTGTTTAGTTCTGTTTCTCTCATGGATGAGTTGTTGCTGCTTATAACTCTATGAACTCTTTGCTTTTATTAATTTCTCTTGAACAAGTGACTATTTTTAATTTTGTGTCTGCTTCCGTCACTCAGCTGGTTACAGCAGATTGCTGTTCATTCTGATTTTCTCTCTGATGGAGGTTTCTTCATGTTAAAAGGGAGTTGTTACTTTTCTCTGTTGCCAGATTACATTCATCAACAATCTTTTCCCAGAATAATGGTCAACAACTCAAAGCTGAGTTTCCTTAGTGGCAAATTATATTATATGACCAACTGAATTTGTTTGTACTTTATTGTATTATAGATTAAATTGAATTGTATGTGACTGGAACTTATTCTGATTCTGTTATTTGATTATATTATATAAACTGAACTGAAAGGAGTTGAATTTGGGATGAAATGGATTTGGAAATGAACAGGAGAATCTGGGGATATTGTTTACTAGAAACAATATCCCCAGATTTTAGATACAGTAGAAGAAATACTATTTCAAAGTTGCTCAGTGCACATGTTCTTCTAAACTGCCCGTACATTCAGCTTGAGTAGCTCTGGATGGTGCTTTAATTGTCTTCCCTTTTCTAATTGCTTATTTGGAAAGTGCTGCTGATGTTCATTGATAGCAGAGCACTGAATGTTGTGCTTTAAATGTTCCTTCCCCCCGTCTTCCTCAACCTGTCAATATGTTGTTGGGAAGGAAGCAACCAAGACCATCCTCAGTTCTGCTGATGGATTCGCTCACACCTCCGAGAAGTAAACAGCATTGATTCTGTCCCACTATCACCTCTAACTTGCTTCCAGCCTCCGTCCAATAAGCTCCTTTATGACTAATCACACCCATTTACAGGAGTGATACGAGGCTTTTTTTTTATTTCCAGGAGTGTGCCTCAAGCTCTCATGCACACTGTGTCAGTATTGAAATGTTTCTGGGCTGTCACATCTCACCACTTCCTTAGCCCTAATGTGATCGATCTAGTCAGCTTCAGAGCCATAACACTTTCTTTCAAAGCACTTTTACAGTAACATTTCAGGCCCGGTTGAACGTGGCATCCCCTGGGGCCATTAAATGAAAGCCTGGACCTCAAGTTGGTCCATCTCTGAGCTAACAGGCACGTTAATGACAGAAATTGTACTTGTCAGTATTACCAGAGAGCCAACGGATTAAATAATGTGCATGTAATAGTGAGATCTGAGGTCTTGGCCTTGATATGCACCGAACATTTGCAATATCACTTTAATGACGAAAGGAAAGAGCAAAGTCTGAGACTTTTGCCTCAGCAGACATGTCAGGTCTTTCACGGGAACCATCTTTAATTGCGACCAAAAATGTCTATTAGTGAAGTGTCCCTAAGGCTCATATGTTATACCCGCTGCTGTGGCCAGAAGTAGGTTGGCTTGGGTTGAAATATTTCCTGCATGAAAAATCTTATTTCAAAAGTTTATTGTTATTCTGGATTGTCCCCAAACTTTTTTTCTGTAAAATGTATTATAAGTATGTAAACCAAAGACTGTTGTTGCTTGTTTGTTGACTTTTCATGAAGAATTTCTCAATATACCCCTTATTTGAAATATTACCCAGCAAAACAATCTTGACAAATTCCATGGATTTAATTCAAATTCTCACTTAGATGTCGTTATTACACCTGTTAATGTGGTCTATCTGGAACACATAAAATGGCAAAAGCAAAAGTGGTTGCAGATGGCCCATGGGGCCATGTTAGCCAGATTTAAGACTTATAAAGAACTGACACACACAAATAAATTTGGACAGTGTTGCTTTAACATCTGAGAACACTATTTAACTCATCCCATCTCGGGAAGTTTTCACACTTCACACTTCATTAACCTCCGGGGCACAGATTCCCTTGGAAGTCAAGGAAGGGAGGAAAAAAAACGTGTCTTTTTCTAAATAAATCGCCACCGAGCAGTAATCTCCCAATGACAGCATTTACATGCAGACAGTACACCAGATAATAACTGATATTCCGCCTAGAGTGCGATTCAGCATGCTTCTTGTATGCACCTTCATGTCTCGATCGCAAATTTCCATGTGCACGCATAAACATATGCGATGTTTCAAATGATACTGTGAAAAGCAAGCTTTCACTAATCGCCAGAAACAACATCTGTGAAAAGGCAAAGTTTTTGTCTGAATAGCCCAGACCCATTTGATTTGCACCACCAACCAGCAGTTTTAGTGAGGAAGATGTTAAACATATTTTCTACAGTGTTTACTGGTTTTGTCTAAGCTTTCTTTCTGAGAAATGTAAACATGTGGTTTATTATCTTATGACACCCACATATGAGCTCTATATCTGCCAGCATCAAACATAAATTGATTATTTTTATAAAGTTGCATCAGCAAAAGACATATATTTTTCTATGTATAACATAATCATCTTGGGTTAAACAACAATATTAAATTATTGTTAAATTACATTTTTTATTTAGTATTTCAAGTTTTTTGTTAGTAATGGGTACTTAATGATTAGGTATTACAGATTTTCATTGCCACCTCCCACCAACTGTTTTTGGTGGGGGGGGATTGGTAGATCAAATCCATTTTTTCTTGGAAGCCACAGGGTTCAACTTACATGATAGTTAAATCAACTGCTGTTGGTCAAACTTCCATCATGATCCCCAACTTCTGAAATTAAAAATATAATATCACCGCTGCTACACAACAAGAGCTGCAATGCTCTGGGTCTTGCTTTTTTGATGCTTTGCATCTTATTAAATCGGTCTCACACCTGGCCTTGATCAGACTATTGTAAACATGTAGGCAAATTGTTTAAATGCACTTAATGCTGAGAAATAAGATACTTATAGATTGTATTGCCAATTACCCAGGTCATTGACCCTAATGGCTAATAAACCCCTCTGGATCTCTAATTTAGAAGTGGAACACAGCACATAAATAAATAAAGTTTAATTAACAACATGTGTCATATATATATATATATATATATGTCTTCATAAAATAATAAAAAACAGTATCAGTGGTAAAGATTTTATCTGCAACTTCTTTTTATTTTTTAATTCAAAAGCTTTTAACCAGCAATATTCATGTTAGCTATCTAATTTTATTGCATACCAAAAATTAAGAGTTGTCATAAAATGAAATATTTCTTATCCGCTATTACTTTTATGAAAATAGTACTACTTAAAGATCCTTAACTCACAAGTTTTCCAAATGGTCATCAAGCCTATGTAGCATTTTTTTTTCTAAGCTTCAGTTTTTAGCAAGGATGATGTCCGATACTCTTGACTTCTCTTCATTAAAGTAAACATTAGGCTTTCTTTTATAATTTTTTTTTATTCTTAGATAGTAAAAGGGGAAACCAATAAATAGTTTTAAAAACTTCCAATATGGAGACAATTTAAACTGTCCGCAGAAAAAAAAGGTTATCTGTACACAAGTGAAAAAAAAAAATAGACTATCATATATAATCTCCACGGACAGACAGCAACAGCATAAGCACATAAACAGCTGCCATCCAAACTCTTTCCATCCACCTGTAATCAATACAATGGTCTCGTTTATTGCTGCATACCTGCTGCCATTCTTGTGCTTTTCATGAAGTCCACAGGGGACTTTGCTCCAATGTCGTCTCAGTCCTTTTGCTGTCATCCACTACAGTGTCTTCCCTCGGATACAGCTTCCACAGGCATTTGGGACGTAAATGTAAAAAACAAACAAGAAAACATACCTTTACCCTCCCAACAACTGAGACTGATTCACCTCCTGATTTCTTGTTCTGATTCTTTGCATTGATCCAAGAGAAAAATTATGTTATTGAACCCGAAAGTCAAAGACTCTTCATGAACTGAGTTCACATGGCTACCCAAATGCCCCCACTGCTACAAATTGCAGTTTCAATTTGGAGAACTCAGCAAAATAAGAAGACAAAGCATTCTTCTTTTGTCTACACTAGGACCCAGGGGCAGTTATTTGTGTATTGTTGCAGATTTTGATATAAGTGACAAGGATTTTTAAATTTAGACTAGTCATTGAGCACACTGTGAATGCAAACCTCAGAATTTGACATTTTGGTTCAAGTTAATTTTATTAGACAAACGTTCTCATATAACAAAGACACACCGAAGAGCTCTGGGAATATATTATAGCCTCTTTACTTCCTATTGTATTTCCTGGGTCATTTATCTCCCCGTGTTTTGTGATCTACAATGCTATTACCTTCATTATAGTATTGAAAATTATACTTTTCCACATTACCTGAAGTCCTTCTACTGTGTTTAGTAGCACGTCCTATTTATCCAAACTGCTTCCAGAGCCAGAGCTTGAAGCCTCAGCTGGATAATCATAGCTGCTGGTTATCACATGTTATACTGAACCATTTAGACGTTAGGCTGATTGCTGTTATAGCCTGGAGTTTTCTGTCTGTGTCGCTCTTCCGTCTTGGATCAAGAGTTGCTTTCACACCCTTGTTACACCAAAACCATTCCTAAGTGACTGCCTAACTCCTTCCTCTATATCTTGTAGTCTGCTGTGGCATTGCCAGCAGCATATGGAGGATCTGGTGAGGGTGTGCAGCCTCATGATGTGGTAAACCCTGGATTTAATCGTAACTAGTTGTGGGAGTAATTATTCGCTTACATAATGCATTTCATCTTATTACTTATTACTTACTTCTAATTTCACATCATCCAAACTGTTGCCTGGACATTTCTGATGGCTCCAGGTCTGTTGCCTTTACTGTCAGTGATATACGTAGGTAAGCTAAACTAATGATATAACCTAATGATTCTTTGCAAGCATTCTTATTTACTATTCTTCCTCATATAGTGTTTAAGTCTAAAATAGAGATGGTTATCACATATCATCTATCACTTGGGTTTGAAATATGTTTTAGGCTGTATGTACCTTAATAAGTAAAAAGTGCTTGAAAAGTTAAAAAAAATGAATTAATTTTACACATTTATATGAAATACAAAACTTGAAACAGTAAAATTACATAAAGTTTTCTGGGAAATTTAATCAACTCTTTCTCCATGCCCATTCCCCTTCCTCCCTGTGGTGCTTTAGTTCCTGTCTGAAATCTAAATACTAAAGCAGCAGCCTCTGTGGATATAGTTGTATCACTCCCTTAGGCTGCTGCTAAGTTTTTTTTGTTTTTTATTTGCTGACGTTCAGAACATTTTTGCAAATGGAAACCATTTACCTAATTAATTTCCAAATGATTTTGTTTTCATTGTATTATTGTGAACTTACGGCACAGTTTGCAAAGTTGCCATTCCTTCAACCTTTCCTCTTATATTGGCTTTTTGCTGAATAGAATAACTGAGTCCACTTCTGGCCTTCAATGACCAGTGTCCCTCATATTTTATGTTTGTTTCAACACAGCTGATTCACATGGCTGGATTCCTTCTTTACAATGGAATCCAGAAATGTTGCAACATAGTCACAATCCAGAGTGTGTAAAAATGTGTAAAAAAAAAAATAATAAAGCAGGTTCTTAACAGTAGCAAAAAAAGTGCAAAATTATCTTTTCTAGAATGTAAAATATTGCATATCGTTTTTTGTAGTACATCATGTATGACTGACTATTATTAAATGAGTACATTTCTAAGGCCTTGAAAACATTCCACATTTTTCTTTGCAAACTGTCACATGCAAGATTTTGTATTAAGCAGAGCTGAGAGATTGCACACCATGACAGCTTTATAAATCCTTGCAGAATGTAGCATGTGTTGAAGAGTGGCGGTAGGGCACAGACTGATAAGCCAGATCAATACATCTTAGCCCTGTTTGAACATTTTCCATTCATTCTTCTGTAACAGGTAAAGAAAAAATATCTGAATCAATTTTTTTTTATCTTTATATGTGACGCTACATGCGAACAAATGTACCTCTGTAACTTTTTTCTGAGACTGAGTTATTAATATCTTCATCTTATATAATTGTTTCATGCATTGCCATGGTTTTGTGCGTTAGTTTGCCAGTTTGCCTACACGTACCTAAAAGTGGAGCCAGCTAAGCTGCAGCGTTAAACTGTAAATGTTTGGATCTTATTCTTGCCATTATTGTAAATAGAAACAGCAGACAAAGTGTTAATTGTTATTGTGCTATGACAATCTATGACATGTAATTACTGTGTTGCCTGTATTCAGAAAGCCATAGTATTCAATGTGTGATGCATGTCTTTTTTTTAACAACCTCTGTTAGTAACATTTAAAACTAAAATAGTTGATGAAGCACTCATTTCTTTATAAATGAGTTTCTTTTCAGAACAGCATGCAGAAGATGACTGAGCTTTTAGACAGATCCTTAACACACCATGATTGATGTCGTGCAGCTCAGAATGCATTTATTTGCTATTCTAAACTTTACCTTTTGTAATTCAATGTGTCAGAAAAAGGTTGGCAGTTCTGTCTTGAGACTTACTGAAGTCCAAAAATACCTGATTAATAGTTATGATGATGAAGAAAAAAAAAAAACTTTCCTGAGCATAATTTTGGGCTGCAACATGTGAACCATTAAAAAGTAACTGGATAGATGTGAACACAATGAAAGAGATAAATCTTTTTCTAAGTCGCAATCAGATTTTATAGCAAAATTGTTGCACAAAATTTAACAACAGAAATTTAGGTGGGAGGATGTGACCTGGCACAAAAAAATGCCACAAATTGCCTTGTTGTCATTTTTGTTCTTCGTTCAAAATGGCTTATGTTAAACACTCTAAATGTTTGAACATTATCTGATGACCATACATTTTTTCATAGTTTCAAACTTGCAACAATTAAAAATATATATACAGGCAATTTTGCAATTTTGTGGCATCAATTTACTTCCTTCTAAACATGGTGCATTTTTCTCTTGTTGTATAGATGAAACTTCTCTAATATTCTAATCCTTGCCCAAAGCCATTTTAACATAATATGGAGCATGTGTAATAGAAATAAATTACAATATTAAATGGGAAAAACTTCTTCTCCTAAGTATTAACTAAATATGCATTATTGGAGGTTTTTCTTTGCTTTTAAAAATGCTTCCTGAAACGACTGTCAGTATTTGGTCTATTGCCAGAAGTTAATTATTTTCAAAGTTCTTAGTGTGTTATGGCAGAAAACAATACGCTTTGTTACATGATAGTAAAGACATGTGAATAAACTAAATATATATGAACAGACTGTAATATATATATATATATATATATATATAATTTTTTTTTTCCTGGGAATAAGTTTAACTTAAATTGGTCCAGTGGATTTTGGAAAGATCTATCTATTGGTTCTCAAGTGTTGAACACATGAAAATCCAAATGACTTAATAACCATTTTTTAGGGGCTTTTTTTTCGCAGAGTACTGTGAACTAATTAAAATAATTTTAAGGGTTGTCCTGAAATCAATGCAGATGGTAATTTCAGGCTTATCCCAGGTATGCACGGGAAAGATAAGAATGATTAAATCCGCCGGCGCATTAATGAGTGTGAGATGTAAAATAATCCTAAAAGGCATGGCAGAGTTGCTGCAGGAGAAGCCAAATGTCAAGTGCCATTTTATTTCACGGAGGATCCTTTTTTTTTTTTTTCTTTAAGGGACCAGGTTTTCATTCTTATCCAAACTGAGCCCTCCGACTCTCCAAGATCTCTTACAGGAGCACAAAGCGCACATGAGAAGCCTGCACAGACAGATGGATTTGTGACAAGTGAGCGTTATTGTCCATTAAAGTTGATTCAGACTTGAAACTTGTAAATCTCTCCACATCACAATATCCAAGCATTAAATGCTTGGTGAACAAAAAAAAAATGCTCCAGATGACAGTCAAAGTAGACGAAAGGATTTTTGAGCAGATTTTGTTGCTAGATGAGATCCTGTTTTTGTTTTTTGCGGGGTTTTTTTTTAAGAGGAAACAGAGTTCAGCTCATTTAGCGCAGTGAAACAGTTTCTAAACTGACTCAGTTTTACTCGGCTGTCATAAAGAGAGGAAAACAATATGAAAACAGCCTAAATAAAAACAATTACTTTGGAAATGAGATTTTTTTTCGGGAAGATGCTCATTTAGGCAATGCTGTAAAGAAGACTCTCAACATCATGGCCATAATTAATTGAGCAAATTTGTTTCTATTAAATAAAACTAACACACACAGTAAGAAAACTCTATTAGCCTTAATTAAGCTTGATATCCTAATTTAGGAGATGGGTGGTTGAAAACAAGGCATTTTGGTCGACTTTTTTTTTTTCCTCTGTCTTTCTCTGATATGAAAACCCTACCAGCTTTCTGCCTTTGGGCTGCTTTTCCTCCTTTGAGAGTTGGAAATGAGAAATGGAAATGGAAATACCAGGAGGTGCTAAATTAGCTGCCTGATCTGCACTTATTGCCGCATACAGGCCCCTATTACTTCTCCCAATCTGCGCCTCTCTTTTTAGCATTCCGGGCATGGAGGAGTTCCGAGATAGCAGATTTATCAAATGGTAAAATGAATGCATGATGATCAGTTAAATTGAAAATCAGCGTCTGCATGACAGCCCGACCTGACACCGCCGTAATTAGAAAGAAAAATGATGGCGTCCGATGCATAATAGAGCAAAAACAATTTACACTCTCCCATAATGATCCGGCGTTCAAATTGAAAATTTCTCCGGGTATAAATTGAATTCATAAAGTATGATTCATGGGACGACACATCTCCTGGAGGCTGCCTGGGCATATCGATTGATAGTTTGTCTTGAATCATGCAGCGTGCAGCTCTCAGGCAAGAAAAGCTTAACTACTTAAGCAAATCGCTAATTTCACCTTTAGGCCACCAATGTGCAGCCAGCGATACTCCTATTCAGTGCGCTAATGAATTATGGATGAACTGGGCATACGTCCCAAGGAAAAAAAAAACAGAAAAGAGAAAGCATAAGAGAAGCATTTCAAGAAAGAAAAAAACACACACAAGCATGATTGTGATGGGTTGTTTTACAAATTGGTGAATAATCCTTGAGAAAACACAGAGTATGGACTTTTTTGTTGAAATTTGCGGGGAAATTCTTGAATATTCCCCCCAAAATTATTTAGATTAAATGTTACTAAAGAATGAAAAAAATAATATTATTATAAGAAAAAAAAAAACAGTACTTAAAAATACCATTTCACTATTAAATAAATTTTAATCCAGTTCAGGGTTTTTACACTTTTAATTATTTTATATATGTTTTTTTTTATTATTACTATTTAAAATTATTTAAAGCTGTTTTTTTCTTTATTTTAAGCTTGCTTCATGTTAACTTATTTCTGACTCTTTAAGAAAGTCTTCAAGGCAAATCACAATCCTAATCACACAGACAATAAGGAAGCTATGACCCCAGTACATATGGCCACCTTTAACCCAGAGCCACGCGGGCCTGAGCCCGTGCGTGATTTCTGCGCGTGCCATGCTGGTTGTGTCTGCTCCATGCCTCCGCTCCCCGAGGCCCCCCAACCCCCACAACCCACCACCACCGCCACCAACCTAATAAGACGTTGCTTCCTAGAGCAAACAGCTGCATGGGTTGAAATTTATGTAAATATTTTGAAAGGGACACTGGCTCAGGGATTCATTTGCGCCGGCTCAGACGTAAAGCTCGCTCCCTCTGATTATTTCCAATTTATTTGCAAATCAAAACCCAAAGAGAACTCTAAAGGCTATGTGATATTTATATATATATATATTCCCCCTTTGCTTTCTTCTGTTACCGTGCTCTCTTCCTTCGGCTTGATATTGTGGTCAGCGCTGCTAATATTGCGAAAGGGGGAGCAGATGTCCCAGATCCTGCGCGGCTTCCCCGGGGACCAGCAGCCCTATTAGAACAAATGTGTTCTGCTATTGTAAATAGGCACGTTTGCCTCAGCCCGTCCTATTACAGCCGACGCGTGATCAATAGGCTGATAACACAGAAACATCAATGTAAAGCGACAGAACAATGAGGGATATCATCGAACATCTATCTTAATATAGCCCTGCTACAAGGGGCCCTGACAATGTGAGGAGAGAGAGAGGAAGAGAGAGGGAGGAGAAAGGAGAGAAAAAACCTCATGAAAATGCCTCCCCACGAATCTCCATCTCCTTTCCAATATGCACAAACACACACACTCCCAGCTGCCGGGGCTATTATTTTCCTATTTCAATTTGACACCCAGGCCTTTTCATGCTAATTCTATTATTCTTGGAAGTTTATGTGATTTCATATCACTAGAAATCGGTAATGTATTATAACCCCCTTTGAGCTAAAATAAACTGAATCCCCCTGCAGTAGCCACCGGGAAAATAATTACTTTCATATCAAAACTCTGCAGGAGTCGAGCGGGTCCTTTTCGCCTCGGGCTCGTAACCTCATTTCAGCGGGGGCTTATAGATGAATAAATTTGTTAAGGCAATATACAAAGTACAACATAAGATTTCTTTACGAAAAAAGCCCTTCCCACTGTACTGTCGTCCTGCGCCGCTATTTAAGATCTCACACGGTGTCAGATGCTTGTATACAATAAATTTATTTAAGAAAAACCTTACATATATAAATAGTATAATACCTTTTCTTACAGCTCTTGAGGATTTTTGTTGGTCTTGTGTTTTTTTTTTTGTTTGTTTTTGTTGTTTTTTGACATGTTATCACACATTAAATACTCTCACACACTCGCAGGAGGAAAAATAAAGAGAGGGACATTGTTAAAAAAAATTCAGCAGAGTTGGGGCAAAACCTATGGAGGTTAAATGCAAAGATGTAGTTAAGCTTTGGCCTAATTAAAGGTGTCGTTTAGAGGCTATTTCTGCATTTTTTTTTCTAAAAAAAAAATAAAAAATACCCTCCCTCTGATTTATTCCATATCGACATCTTCTGTGGAGTTTAATTGTGTGGGACAGTCACTCAGAGGTTCGGGGTTGACTGTGTGCTCCAAGTGCTCCTTTTTGTCCGTGTCGACAGGCGTTATGAGTTCAAAAGTCGACTCGCTGCAAATAGCCGAGCTCGGTTGTCCAGTGGCAAACGCGGCCCTGGACGGGCTCGATTTCTCCTCCTGTCCCACCTGTCCGAGCTTTTGTGCGTCCGGTGAGCTGCTCCTACATCCCGGGGAGTTGGAGGAGGCGCTGCAGCGGACACCGGACTGGTCTCTGTCCGCCGGGGCGTCTCCGTCACAGCTTGCCGCTGCTGATGACGTCTTCAGGGCAGTCTGAGGGACAATGAATCCAAGCGGCTGCGTGATGGGATAGAGCAGGAAGTGTCCCTTCCCTATTAAAGGCCGCGAGGAGGGTAAGGCCGCGGGGTTGCGTCTGGGTCTGGAGTCCGAAAGGAGGCTCTCGACGCTAAACGGGTTGAGTTTCTGCAGACTTGAGGCTCTGTTGGTGTTGCTGGAGCACAGGCTCGGCCGGTGGCTGGGGTCGGGCGAGTCCAGCTCGGATCCGCCAGCATCCCGGTCTAGGTGTCTTTGGTTGTCGTTTTGGCTCTGGAGGTCGCACATCGACTGGTTCCCCCCCACTGAGTCAAAGGGTGGGCACGTGTTGTGGTCACTGTCGGTGACGTGCGACACCCCGCTGTCGCTGTCCGACCCCGGGGTGTGAAATAGATCCCCAGAAGCGAGCTTGTTCTGGGACTTGAGCAGCCGGCGCTCCTGCTTCCGCTTCTTCTTCTCCAGCCTGTCCAGCTCTCTCCGGGCGATCTCCTCTGGGTCCATGGGCTCCCCGCTGCAGGTGGTGGGGTGGGCGTTGTGAGCAGGTCGACCCGGGCCTTTCTTTGTGTTCTCCTTTTTCCTCCATTTGGCTCTGCGATTTTGAAACCAGACCTTCAGATAGAGAAGTGGAGGAAGGGGAAAAAAAGTGAAAACAAGTGTAATGAGCACTGGCTGCCCCTGCTAGGGTCAAATTAATTAGAGCAAAAAAACGTGTCAGTGTCTTTGTAACATGGTAATTAAACAAATAGTGAGGTTACACCTTCCTCATGTTGTTGTTTTTTTTTTCCTGAGCCTTTAATTAACTAGGCCTTATTAAAAACGAATGCATTGAACAAAAAACAAGTTGGGATAACTTTCAATAACATAATTTTTCACAAATATGAACTGTCCATGCGAATAAAGTTTACGTGTAATAATAAAGAAAAATATAGTTTAAGTATTTATTTATTTTTATTTCAAGCATAATTAAATATATATATATATATATATATATATATATATATATATATATATATATATATATATATATATATATATATATATATATATATATATATATATAAATGGACGCCTATGAATGTCTGATATTTCTTCCTAGTCATTGTTGGAAAAACAGCCTGCAACTATTTGTGTTATTAAATCAAAGTTCAAAAGTTTTTCAAAACAAATATAAAGTCAAATTGTACTCATTCGTCAGATCCTGACCAATAAACTCAGGGAAAAGTAAAGTGAAATGTGGCATTTTAAGAATTAAATTTAATATTTCATGGTCTTCACGAAAGTAATATTTACTCATGGCCATGTAAATATTGATATTTGTTTTTTATAGATGTGTGATTTGCAACAATAGCACGTGTAAAACGGGTGTTTTGTCACAAATAACATAACAGAGTACACAATCGAGCTCGAAGTTACAAATGCACTCAGTGAATGGGCATTTACCTGAACTCTTGATTCTATCAAGTCCAGTCGGAGAGCCAGTGCCTCCCTCATGAACACGTCCGGATAGTGACTCTCATTAAAAGCCTTTTCTAATTCCTCCAGCTGCCAGCCTGTGAAATTTGTGCGAGTTCTTCTTCTCTTGCAGCCAGGGCTATCTTTGTCTGGGTCCACCGAGTCTGGCAGCATATAAATGTTGGAAACAAAATGTAAACAAAGCACATAAGGTCAAAAATATATTTATATTTTCCTTAAAAAAAATCTACATTTTAAAAGAATTTTAACATGATTTTTATCTTGCACATGCCATGAATTTTGTTCAATTTAAAGGTGAATATGATGAAAGGAATGTTGCAGCTTCTGTTCTCGTTTTGGAGAAGGAAGCTTTCGATGTAAACACAAGCTGTTAATGTTGTAACTGAGGAGGAGAAATGTTGTTTCTTTTTTTTGTTGTTGTTGTTGAAAAATCCTCAATTTTACATGAAGGAAATGAAGTGGGAGGCGAGAACGCCTTTCAAACCCACGGCGAAGACAACTTGTCGCAAC